>NW_006399763.1:29002999-29018674 GCF_000299155.1 Elephantulus edwardii | reverse complement strand
ATAAGTTTCACATTAGAACGATCAAGTGTTCTGGGATTCCCATTCTTCTCAGAGTCAGCCATACTTTGTTATGATCTACACAGTATGGACTAGGTCAGCAAAAACTCCCCTAAGCAAACCTTTAGGTACAATAAAACAAATAGTGCTCTGAAGATTCAAGATATTCTGAAGATGCAAAATATTCTGCTTAATAAGGAATATATAAACCATTCAAGTGCTATTTGTAGAAACTACTCTATTTGTTTACCCATACCTACATAAAACAAACAAACCCTAACCCTAACCCTAACCCTCCCTTCTCCAACTTACTTCTCTAATAAACCCCATTCTTGGCACCACAGTCTGTGAGTCAACAATGAGCAAATGAACCTCTTGCTCCTGGTGTGGCTCTGGAGGCACTATGTGGCTGGGCTTTGGGGTCTTTATCTGTTTTTTTTTTTTTGCTCTAGGGTTGTGAGAGGATATCCTATTCTCACTCCTTCTAACCCTTTCAGCGAGATGCTCACAGCCCTGTGCTCCAGTGTCCCATTTTCTGCTCTCAAGACAACTGGTTTCAAAAGTAATGTAATTTGTTTCAGACTCCTAGAAAAAATGGTTTGGTTTTGTGAATGTAGGGCTTGGTACCACAGTCTGTGAGTCAACAATGAGTAAATGAACCTCTTGCTCCTGGTGTGAAATGGTTATTTTTTCATTACCACAAAGTGGTGAAGAAAACCAAAAGGTTATTTTTGCTGCCACTAAAATTGAGAGAAAAGTTGAGAAGTTGCTTTAGGATCTGAGACAAAAGAGTAGAGATGAAGTTGAAACTGTTATTTCCTTGAAAGATTTATGTGTTAAAGCTTTAGTTTATTTGACTTTATGAATATAAGTGTTTCTGTTTTGTAGGATAGTTTTTATTTTGTATTGCAATGCTAAGATACACAGTAAAAATGCTTAAGATTTTGTTCAAAGTAGAATATATTTGATGGCTATGGATGCAGCAGTGTTAATGAATACTGGATGTTATAATGATGGAACACATTGTAATTTAGAGAAAAAATATAACTCAGTGGATATTAATGAAAATTTTAAAAAAGGAACATTTTCCCTAAATGTCAAGAAAACAAAGATTCTCACCACTGCGCTGATTGGCACCATCATGATAGAGGATGAAGAGACTGAGATTGTTGAAAGCTTCAGTTTACTTGGCTCTAAAATCAACACTCATGGTACCAGCAGCCAAGAAATTAAAAGATGAATTACATTGGAAAGTCTACTGTCAGAGATCTCTCCCAGGTACTGAGGAGCAATGATGTCAATATGGAGACTAAGGTGCACCTGATACAGGCCATGGTCTTTGCTGTTACTTGCTATGCTTCAGAGAGCTGGACATTGACCAGGGATAACAGAAGGAGAGTTGAGGTCTTTGAGCTTTGGTTCTGGAGAAGGGTATTGGATATACTATGGACTGTTAGGAGAACAAACAAGTTCATCCTGAAGAAGGTGAAGCCAGGCTGCTCCTTGGAGGCAAGGATTCTGAAGCTGCATCTGACATATTTAGACTTGTTACAAGAAGCGACCAGTCCTTGGAGTGGGACATTATGCTTGGGAGGGTGGAGAGGAAGATCCTCGATAGATGGATTGATTCTGTCACTGGAGTAATGGGGATAGGGGTGTCGAAGACAATAAGATTGGCAAGTGATAGAGCAGGTTTTAGGCTGTTCTACATAGGGTTGTGTGAGTCGCAAGTGACTCAATGACACGTAACAACACCACCACAACAACAGTAGAATTTGGTATAGAGTGTGGAACATAGCCTACAAAAGATTAGGTTCCACCCAGTTCTTGAGGAAAGTTACATTTGGAAGGAGACAAATTGAAAGAGATTCTGCCATTAAATAGAGGCAAGATAATGCTGGTGAGTGTTTAACTCATGTTGATGATCTGGGTATACTTGATGAAAGGAAGGGAGAAGCTTCAGAACTCCCTTTCTGGAAAAAGGAAAAGTTAAAGGAAGCTAGTGAATATGCTCAACATGTAGTGACTACCTGGGCCCACTTGATAAGTCAAAGTGGGAGATACACACTATGAAGAAACATGTTGGGTTTGGACTCGGTCCTTCAGCACTGTCCACTTAGCACGATTAATGGATAAAGGAGAAGAGTTGCTCAGCATCCCTGATGTGAGTTACCCATGTGTCGCTGAGGTTGAGAGAAAGCCCATGAAGGGTTAGGGTTGAGTAAAGGGATCAGCCAATTGGAAACACAGGAAGGAGGTTTTCCTGTTCTTGCTGGATGATTGAAGAAGTTGACTTATAACTGCTCTAAGACAAACCTTGTTGTATGATTAGAATGTTTGCTTCTGAAATAAATGGAGACTTTTACTAATAGAGGAATTGTATTTTGTTGTTAATCTGGCTCGAGACTGCTGGGCTAAACCTTGGATTTGCCTTAGGTGATATTCTTTGCCTCCTCCACTTTCCAACTTATTTCCCTAATAAATGTCACTCTTGGTACCACAACTGTGAGTAAAGTAATTCATTCAACAATGACTATTGAAACCAGTGATTGATGGAAGTAGGTACAGGAGCATAGGGGTGGTGTGTCTGACATAGCAGCTATATTTTTACTGCTATGGATATTACTGATGGAGACAGTGTTCCTTTATGAATCAGATTGACTTCAGACTCAGTTGCTCTTACATTGCATCATCTGCTTTCAAGACAAGAGCATACATAAAACAGGTTGCTCCTTGGAGGCAAAGATTTTTAAATTCCTTCTCATATACTTACAAACACACACACACACACACACACACACATTTATTAATGCATTTAAATTGTGGTGTTGGAAAAGAATACTTAACATCATATGGATTGTCAAAAGAGCAAGCTGATAGTTCATGGAAAAGGTACAAGAGTGCTTCTTGGAGACAGTAATGGTGACACTTCACCTCAAATTCTTTGGACATGTTAGGAGAGGCCTGTTTCTCAGGACATTATATTTGGAAAGACAGAGGTTCAGCAAAGGAGAGAAAGACCTTCAGAGAGATGGATTGATACAATGACTGTGGCAATTGACTCAAGTACTCTGGGGATGATAAGAGTGGTGCAGGATAGAACAACATTCAATCAGATCTGTTATTCATAGGGTTGCTATGAATTATAAATGCTTCAATGACACCTAATTACAACAATAACAATTGCCCAATTATAAACTATGTTGTCCTATTGGCTGTAAAAATTATTTATATATATATATATATATATATTTTATAAAAACTATATATGACACTCAAGATTTTATTGAAATGTCACTTTTTGTCATGCTAGTACATTGTACTCCTCCTCTTTTCTTTTAAATCATACCTGTAGATAACTTTAGAGATTTCCAGTTCATAATGTATTAATGTATTGTGCTGATAATCAAGAAGTTGAGAGTTTGAATGTACCAATCAGTCTATGAGAAAAGTTGGGCAATCTCCATCTATAAAAGGTAACAGAATCACTATGAATGAGAATGAATTCAGAGTACTAGGTCAGGATACAATATTATTTTGGGTGTCTCAAGTAGAGCTTGGTGCTTGCCAGTAATTGTCTGCTGAGTTTGTTAATGAGTGATAGAAACAATTTGAAAGACAGATATTACTTCAGCCACTTTTACAAGATGAATTACAAATGCAAGAGTTCTCCTTTGGATAAAATGTGTTTCTTTTCCCCATTTCTCTCAGTTAGAACATGCATATAGAATTTGCTTAATATTTTCATCCAAATTACCACTTTACAATTGATCTTTTGAAATTCATTTTACCACTCTCCTCCTTTACCTCTTAGAAATTATCAATAAGTGGATATTGAAAATAAAAGAAGGTAATTAGTATAATGATTTGAAGTTAACGAAATTAGTGAAGTGCTATCTTGGCCTTATTCAGTTCCTTTAAGCATTCAAGTAGCCAGATAAAATAAAGCATTTAAATTCTTAATTTCATTATTAAGTCCTCTCTCCTGTCTTTATTGAAGGAACTTATTGGCCCAGGTTAAAGAAATTTCACCTTGAATTTGATTACATATTTTACTTCAAGAAACCTTTAAGAATTTGAGGGCTTGCTTAGTTGCTTGCAAAAGCTGAGTATTGATATAGGTTTTCTTAATATGTTAACTACTATTTTTACATAAATAGTTTAGCAGCAGGCTATATATTTAACCTGAAGAATACTATAGTCTTAGTATTTCTGAAAATAAATAAAAACACACAGAAGAAACATTTATGAAAATGGCATACATTCCTATATGTTCAGCTGAAAAAAACAAAGGTTTATTAAAGAAAACAAAAGATGCTTTCTAGTGGTGGTAGATAACGCCCTAAATAAATATGACTAAGAGCAAGTACTCTTTAAAAAAGCTTCTGGATCTTGTTATGGTTAGTTTCATTGGTGATAGTAACATCTTTAACGATGGATTTATTATGGTTCAGACTACATATGTACAATGCCTTTAAATTTAAGTACCTGGCATAGAGCTTTGCTGTGAAGACATTCCTATCACAAATGGTACTGGGGAGTGGAGGAGTAATAGTCACAATTCTGCAGAGTTGTTGGGCATGACCATTTTGAGTAAACCACTTGAGTCAGCTCTGTTCAATGCCTACATCAAGGCCCTACCGAGATGTCCATCACCATGGTTCCTTAGTTCTCAGAAAAAGATGTTACAAGGCTACCAAATCTTCTTGACCTAATTAACTGGATGTGAATTAGGGCAGTATTTAACGTAGTCTAAATTATCGTGCACTTGGGTCTGGCTATTTTCAGTACCTTGTGATGGCTTCTTATTATTCAGCACACATGGAATACTTTTGCATGAGCAACTTATTGCAACATTTGAATACACCTTTCCTACAATTTAAAAATTTGCTATATCCCAGTATTAAAGATGAGGTCATCAAAGCATTAATAAATTCTACTATCTAGCCTGTTTGTACCCAACTATAAGACATATTATATCATAGCCTAATAAAAGAACAGAAGCTCATAAACTTTCTCATGACTAGTACTATTTGGTCTGTTTACTTATATGCAACCATGACTCATCTATTGATAATTCTAACAAAGATGGAAATATAATTATCTAAGGAAGTATGTCAGACTTTGGGTGCATTTGCCTACCTGCCAGTGGGTTTAACTGAAGGAAAATATCACACAGATGATACTAATGACCTCACTTTTCAGCCCTAGAGAAAATGACTATTTGAAAAAATGGCATCCATCCAAAAAAAAAAAAGAAAAAATGGCATCCATAAAATCACTAGAAAGACAGACATTGTTCTGTTTAACCTATAAATATCCATTATGCTTTATTTTATGTGAGTAAAATGGCATTACATGTTATTGATTTGTATTTAGCTAAACTAATTTGTGAAGCATTTTTTGTTCTGTTTATTTGTGATTACATATGTGTGTGGGGGGGGGGCATGTGTGTATCTGTTCATGAGACTCATCAGAGTCAATTTTCTTCAAGTAGCCTCAACTCATAATTCGAAAGTTTTCAGCAGTTTATTATCTTTAAAATACTCTATTATTCCTCATTTTCGTGAAAAATCCTCAAGTTCTTAACAGCTGTTATCCAGTAACTAAAAGAAGTCATGGTACATACTGTATTATAGATTTAATTCTATTTTCAAGTTTTAGATGGTAGTAATTGTTCCATAACAGGTAATTCAAAGTGAAATAAAATTCTTTCTTTCTAGTCCAATCACTACTATCACCATCTTCAGAAACTAGGTTTAAACTCATTCTTCTTACAAAGTTGCACATGAGAGAGGATGTTTTAATTGTTAAGTGACATAGGATTTTGTTCTCTTTAATGTTATAGGAGCCTATTTTGTCTCCAGTGAGGCTTTTAGATAGAGCTGGTTATGTTTTTACCTACCATCAAGCAGAACTGACCCTCTAGTAGGTTTCAGAAGCTATAAATTGCATAGGAGACTATTCATCTTTCTCCTGTAGAGCAGCTGTAAGATTCGAACCATGTGTCTGGATTGGCATTATAGGTCTCTGCCCCGAGGCTGGCAGAACTTACAGATGAATGTTAACTATCAAATTTCTTATCTGAGTCAAGTGCTTAACCATTGTATCACTCCTTTTGAAGATTCTTTTCTAATAATTCATATAGGAAGATACTGCTCACCTTTATACTGAGGAGAACCTGGTGGACTAAAATTATTTGATTTTTTTCAGCTAGCAATAAAACACTGCAGTGTGACACTAACATTTTTTTTGATAAGTAGCAGCTCTAATTTATTTTCTTAGCTGTTTTTCTTTGAGCAATTTCAGCATTAATGTATTAGAAATATTTATCATTATAGCTATGAACTTCTCATTTTAGACTAAAAGGATTTATTTCTGTTTAATTATCACAGAAATCTTGTGACTATATTGTACAACCTTTATCATTTAACAAAAGAGAATGCTGAGTCATTTGAGATATTCCATAGTTTGTACAGAGAAGCCAGTGAGAGATGGGGCTGGGATTCAAATCCAGACAAGAACTAACCATAAAATAATACTGCCTCTTTGAAATACCGACTTCTAATTTGGTTTTAGTTTTGATTCACTAGGATTGAAATATTATTTCTTTCTAAAATTAAGAAATCTATCTCTTCCAAAGATGTTTTAGGCTTATAGAACTACATAAACAGGTATTGTTGATAAGGTTTTATAATTTGTTACTGATAAATTTTGAAACTTGTTAATTCTCAAGGTCACACTATATTTTAATTCTGTCCTTCAAAGTGCTAAATTACCATTGTCAGTCTGATGTTATTAACTAAGTAAATGAGTGTGTTTTGAGATGATTGATGGAATTATTAAATAGCACTCATCCTAGGACTAACCCCATTACTCATATTTCCCAACTTTGATATTGCACTATTTGGAGTACAACTGCAAAACAAATTATACATGCCTATGTTGGAATAGGGAGCTCATAATACAGTCAGTATCTCAGCTTCCTCTAAGCCTTGCTGAAAGCAAGGATGAGATAAAAAAATATTTCAAAATTCATAAATATCCTCAAAATGTCCTAAATTTATTCATCATATTGCACGGTTAAACAGAAAGCTTCCTACAACTAGGTAATTCTTTATTAATTATTTGCACAAATTATGATTCTCTAAATGTAGAAATCTTCATAATTTTAATATACTAGAGACAGATTCATCTGTTAGCATTAGTTTTCTCATGAAAGTCTCAATAGTTTAATGATAATCCAGGCGTATGTGCTCAGAAACAAAGCAAAATGTTTTTCTTAAATATGTATTAATTGTTTAAAAATAAAAAGAATCTGTATCTTGCATCAGTTAGCTGATATTTCTAAAGTTGTAAAAGAATACAACTTATTTTAAGCTTGCAAAATCAAACTATGTATTTTTGCAAAATCCATAAATCTATCTGGGTAAAGCTATGGTTCATCTTCATAGAATTCATCAAAATTTTGTATAATAGGAGGTCTCTATTGAAAAAAATTTCTACTTTCAAGTAACCTTTTCTAAACAGATGATACTTCTTTTCTTAACTTTGCAGACATGCTGTTTTTACATTTTTGGAAATTTTAAAAATCCTCTTTGTTAGCTGTTGTTTTGAAGAATAATTAATTTAGTTAAGTAGTCAAGGTGTATTTTTTTTAATTAGGAGTTGTTGCTGAATTATTTTTCATAATTCCTCGTCTCTTACTACATTTGACAATTGTGCTGCCCAGTTAAATAAGTAACAAAGTGGTTTTAATGCTCCACATTCCCTTATAGAACTCTCCTGTGATCCTATGATCAGGGTTTGGCTGGAATGATGACTTTACAGATCAACATGTAATAATCTTCTTTTCCTTTTCTTTAATAAATTGGTTATGAATTTCACCTTGTTACCCACCACGGCAATTAATTGAACTTTCGGTGCTTCCCGAGACTAATGCTTTCTGTTTCTAGATGGTTCAGAACAAAGGTTGAATTGGGAGTTCTACACTACACCCAATTTAGAATTTAATTAACCACAAAAGTTAAAAGCTAGGGCAGTCCCCAATAAGCTGACAGTGGAAGTCTTGGCTGCCCTAAACCTGATAAGAAAGAAACTGAGAGTTTTAAATTGAGATCACTACCGGCATAGCCGTGGGTTTCGGCAGTGACAAACTGTAGTTACAGATTCCAACAGCCCCTGATGAAAAGCTGTTCTCATTCCCTAATGCTTTATGGGAGAGCTGCAGCTGCTTGGAATATTTTTCAAGCACAAAGCCATCATCATGACAACACCAGAGTAAAAGAGGGCAAAAAAAATTCTTTCTGGTAGGGAAATAAAGACATCTTAAGCTTGACTTCAAAAGCTCTCTACAGCAAACAGTAGCTGTGGAAATACCGTTTCATCTTTGCCTCTGGGATATTATTAAGCTTTTCTAGTAGCTCTAACTGCAGGAGAAGGGATTACAGAAGTTGCTGCTGTGTAGCTGCCTGCCATACAAATATCTGGAAAAGCCGGGATCATGGATTTGTATTCGGGCCAGTGATTAGTCAACCCTAAGAAACTGACCTGGTAATGAATACCACCACACACCTCTTTTCAGGAAATACAAACTAAAATATACAAGACGCTTTCATTTCTTACTGAAATGTCAAAGGCTTCTCTCTGGTCAAAGTTTGTAAAGCACGACAAAACAAGTTCTAGCCCACCTACTAATACTAATACTAATACGAATACGAATACGAATACGAATACGAATACGAATACGAATACTAATACTAATACTAATACTAATACTAATACTAATACTAATACTAATACATTGTTCAGGAAAGCCATTCACACTGCGTCAGTCATTGCAATGTCAGCACTTTCGGGGAAACCTTCTAAGGTTGTATAGCTCAATTGTAGAACAATCCACTAGCAGTTGTAAAGATCCAAGTACTACTGGGGTGGAAACGAGGACGTTGTTTTGGAATAGAGGCAGGAATGTAACAAAAATTAATACAATAAAGGTGCCTTATCATTACTATTTATTGAATTAAGCTGCTAAACACATTTTCTTTAATGGATATAACTAACGACCAGTTGATGCCAATGGATTGCTCTCTATTTTGGAAAAGTAAAAGCAAATTCTATTTTTAGAATGAATCAAGGACTAGATGTAGAGAATACTTAAATATATCATCAATATTTTGTAATTAAAATAAAGCGAAATCTCATTATCCTGAGTAAAAAATTGTCATAACATAACTAAAATCAATAAAATAAATGATGGCTTAAACAATTACTAGATTTTTTACAGTTTATTTTTGCTTTTACAGATTAGAATTTTAAAAGTGAGTCTAAAATGTAAGGTGCACATTTATATGTACCTACTGCGACAAAAGCAAGTATAGATAAGTGGAAACTTATCTTTTCCAAGACAAAGAAATGTCCTGTATACACAAAGATGGGCCTACCATAAACAATGAAGATTTTTAAAACACTGATGACAACTTAAGTTTAATGAACAATAATATCAAGATGATTTTGTCAAAAACTATGTGTCAATTTTTCCATACACTTAACAGAATGAAATTTATCATTATTTTTAAAAGCATGGAACTATTAAGTTCAGAGGGTTTTTTTTCTATTTTTTTCCTATATAGCTAAAATTGCAATAACTCATTCTATGATCACTGTATGATTCACATTTTACTTAGACTATCAGTATACTATTACAGGTCATATTTTGTTTTCTTGAGTTTATTTTTTCTAATACCACAGCTTTTATCCTATCTATAACCACTTTTCAATGCAAGAGATTGATGTTAGAGGAGGTCTGTACATTAAATCCTTTTCTCTCAAGTCTATATTGAAAACATGGCTTTTAAACAAAGGTATCTGTATTTTACATCCTTTTTTGAAGCATTTCTGTACTTCAAAACTGTCACATTCAACCTATAAGTATATTTTAATCATTATTCCCTAAAAAAGAGTACTTATTTAATTCATTAACCTAAAAGAGAAAATCTTAATCTAAAAATTGAAAATGTAGTATTTTCAGGATATCTTAAATCTTCCAATTTTCTAGAACTATTTTCAAAATACAGAATTTTTGTTTTTCCCCTCCCTTAAGTAACAGTTGCTTTGAAATCATTTGTTCACTTATGACTGTGCAAATAAATTAAATGTCCTTGTCAAATTAGCCATGTACTTTAACACATACTATGAGTAATACAATGAAATAATCAAATACCTGGGTTTTAGTTAGAATAAAATTACATTAGCCTTCTTAAAGTAATTTATAATTCTTGAAGAGTTCCTTTTGCAGAAGTAACTATTTGTATTCCATCTCTAGTTATGAAGCTTTGTATATCAAAGTGTTTTGATAATAAATACAAATATAAATGAATAAACAATCTGATTCCAGGAAAGAGAAATGTACATATTCACAGGAAGTGACTTGGTGTTTTGTTTCTTTATTTTATAATATAGTTTTCATTTGGTGTAGTCAACAAATATATGAAAACAGAGAAATAAAATATTTACAATACAGATAAGCTACTTTTATAGTTCCTATAACACCTGATCAAGCTAAGGTGCTTACATACAGCATTCTCTTGAGCAGGGTGATAATTCTGCCTTGACATTTTGTTCCTTATAATACAGTGTAGGATGACCTGTGAGTTGTGGGGGCTTCCAGAGTGATTTTAAAAATCAGTCCTTATGGCAGAAGAAAAACAGTATTTGATTCCCGGGTGGCTGTAGCTGCTCAATCAAATTTATTGCCAGCTTTGGGGCCCTGCGGGGAGAAGTACGCCCCTGCTTTGCTGTTTCAGAAGCACAGGCCACAGGCAGCCCAAATCGAAGGATTTCAAGTCTGGAAATGATGGCAAGACTGCAAGTATTCTACAGCCCTGAACTAGAAAACTTCAGAGAAAAGTGCTTATTTTGTGTGTTATGCTAGGGAAGCCAGGATGTATAATCAGAGGTAAAGACTGTCACTGGTTACCAGTTTGGCTGAGAAGGTCAGGAGTCAGGCTGATGAAATGTAAAAGGAAGAGAGTTAAAGTTTTCCTCCTGCTGAGATCAGATGGTTTTAGGATTCCTGCAGAGGTAATCTTTAAAGGAAACATGGCAGAGCTTTGGAAAGCTTTGTGAACACTACCCACCAGTAGCCCCAAGGCTCATTGGAGGGGCCAGTTCAGCTAGCTTGTGGTCAATTTTTATCCTGCTATTCTTAGACACTCTAAAATTACAGACCTTAATCTCTGAGGTAGGATTTTAACTCCTACCATGTAGAAGGGCCAAAAATAAGGCAATGATTTCTTGCTAAAATAAGACAAAAAGTGTTTTTTCCCCTTACATCTTCCATAGTATTCCAAACTCATAAAAGCTTATCTTATTTAGATTACATAAAATATATAATGAGTTTTAAAATACTATATTAATTCAGTCCTCAGAACAAACTTTGACATTGACAAAGATGACTGTATAAATCTTCCCTCACATCTTTAAAAATAATAATAATAAAAATTGGATTTTCAAGCAAAATTTTAAAAAGCCTTTTTTTGGCAAATAAGTAAGATATAAACACAAGTTTTCTGACTCTAGTTTTGTATCTATGACACATCTCTGCAGTCCAGTTAATGTGCATAGGCTCACAAGATTGTAAAGTCTGTAAATTTTTATGGGAAACTTTCTCCCTTTGAAATGCTAGTAGATTCAAACCGTTGAACTTTCAGTTATCAAAGCAACAGATCACACATACACTACACCGGTAGAGCAACTTCATATCTGTGATAGATATCACTATTCATGGTTAAGCAGAGTTTAGAATATCTACTAAAATTAGATTTTGTTCACACAAGTTTTCTCACCTCTATATTCACAACATATACTAACAAAACAGTTTTCATGTCATGAAACTGATTTACCTTTCCACTAAGACTGACTAAGATGGATTTTAGCTGCACATGGTTCAGATCATAGTTTAACTATAAACAAAAGCAATGTCAAATGTAATTTTATGCACGGTATCTCTATTCTTGTTACCATTCCATATATTCATTAAATAGAAGTGAATAAATATCAAATAAAATGAATTAAAAATAACATCTCTGTACATATTTAAACAAACAATTCATGTTGTGTTTCACATGAAGCACATAACTACGCTGAAAAGGAAAAATGCGAAAAGAGGCAAACAAATAAATAAGCAAATCAAATGAATGTAAGCAACTTATAAACAGAACTGATTATTGTAAACTCTTATTCTACAAGGGGAAAAGAACTACAAACAAATCTTGAAGTTTTCTAGTAAATTGTTTGGACGATGTAAAGTTGTTTTACATGTACAGTTGAATTGAGTTGTTCAGATCAGATCTGTCTTTGAAAAGAAAAATTATAGAAAAAGAGAAGATATAATGGAATAAATTCTATGAGTAATTACAAGCAAATAGTAATAAGTAAGCCTAATTCTTGATTAGGGAACTCTAGTGAAACACTCCACCACAACTTCCTGTCTAACTAACCCAAAGAGCAGATATCTCTGAGGGCTTGAATCTACCAGCCATTCCCAGAAGAGAAATACGGACAGTTTCCTTCCTCCCCTTCTTATTTACTGTGTGGGAAATGTACTGGTGGTTCTACACGTCAGAACTAATTGAAGGCAATGAGCTCTTGACTTGTAAATGTGATTTTTCCTGCCTGGAAGGATTCTGAATTCCTACAAGAATTAGTTGATAAAATGTCATAGTTGGAAGATGAACCTGGAACATGTTAGAACTTATTGCAGAGTGTAAAAAAATGCTTCAATATTAATTAGAATTTTATTTTTGTGTTTTGGTACCATCAAATTTATTACAATTCATAGTAACTCTGTGAATGATTGATGTAAACTCTGTCCTGTCTTGTGCCAACCTCACAATCGCTGACACAGTTAAGTTCATCTCTGTAGTTATTGTGTCAATCCACTTGGGTGAAAGTCTTCCTCTCTTTTATTGTCCTTCCACCTTTCCAAGCACAAAATCCTTTTCTAAGGAGCAGCCTTTCTTAACAAAATGCTCAGAGTATGATAGATGAAGCTTTTTTTTTTTTTTTTAACGTTTTCTCATAAGCTTTACTACAAAGATGAAGCTTTACCATTCTTGTCTCCAAGGAGCACTCTGGCTGTACCTTTTCCAAAGTAATTAGAATGAGACCATATAAAAAAAAAATAAATAACAACAAGAGATAAAAAATCACAACCAGAAAAACCAAGGACAATTTGAGCATAAAATACATATGTTCTGTTTATTGAATACCACTCTGTAATTGCCAAAAAAAAAAGAAAGAAAAAAAAGTTGTAGCTATTTTATTGACATTCTGAATGCTTTTAAGTAAATACTATTTTTTAATTAAAAAAATACATATGAATCCAGTAGGATATAACCCATTGAATAAACAGAAGTTCATAAATTCACATATATAATTGATATTGGTTTTAGCTGCCATCAATTCAAGAACAACTCATAGTGACCTACTGAACAAAGAATCTGAACCCTGTGCTATCCTGTGACATCCTCATCATCTCTCACATGTTTTAATCCACTGTTGCAGTCACTCTGTCAATCCATTTCGTAGAAGGTCTTCTACTCTCCTGCTGACCCTCCATCTTTCCAAGCTTGACGTCCTTCTCCCAGGACATAGTAGTAACAGACTCAACTTTCATTACGCAGATAGCACAACTTTGCCTGTTGAAAGTGAGGACTTGAAGCGCTTGTTGCAGAAGGATAAACACTGCAGCTTTCAATATAGATTACATCTCAATGTCAAGAAAACAAAAATCCTCATTACTGAACCTATACAAAACATAAGAAATTAAGAAAAGATTGAAACTCAATTTACTCCATCTAACTTGGAACCACAATCAATACACTTGATACCAGAAGTTAGGAGTAGATTGCACTGGGAAAATCGATAGCTAGGCATCTAAATTATTGAGGAACTGTGATATCAGTTTGAGGACTAAAGAGTGCCTGATTCAGGGCATGATCTTTTCAGCCACTTTCTATATTCACAGTTTGCTAAGAGAATAAACAGATATATATTGGAAAGGATATATCTACAGTACTCCTTAGACAAAAACAATAAAGCTTCATCTCATGTACTTTGGATATATTGTGAGAAGAGTCTATTCTTTGGAGAGGGACATTATACTTGGAAAGAAAGGACAACAAAGGAGAGAAAGACTCTCAACCAGGTAGAGTGACACAGTAACAGCAACAATGGACTTGATTGTGCTAGAGATTGTGAGTGGCACAGGATAATACAGGGTTTAGATCTGTTGTTTATAGATCACTTTGAGTCATACTTGACTCATAAGCACGTATCAACATCATCAAAATGCCAAAGAATTTGAGATGAAGCTTTGTCATCCTTGCCTACAAGGAGCATTCTGGCTGTACTCTTTCTAAGTACTATCATTTGTTGTTTTGGTAGTCAATGGAGTACTAAGTACTTTTCTCCAAAACCATAGCTCCAAGTTATCAATTCTTCTTCTGTCATCCTTAGTCATTGTTTATTTTCCAGATACATAGGAAATGATTGAAAGGACTATGGCCTGAATTAGTCACACTTAAGTCTTAAACATTATTTCTCTTCAGTAATTTGGACTGATTCCTCTCAAAAGACTTTTCCAATTCAGTTATATTATCATCTCACTGCTGGCACCAACTGTATTGATTGTGGCTTTAAGATAAAATTATTGAGGACTTCAACCTTTTCTCTATCTACCATGATACTGCTTATCAGTCCAGTGGTGAATATTTTTATCTTCTTGATGTTGAGATGCAATCCATATTGAAGGATGTAAGCATTTGGTCTTTTGCAGAAATACTTCATACACTCATTTTCAGCCAAAAATTTTGTTGATGAGTTTTCCTCCCATTCTCATCTCACGTTCTTCTTAGAGTCCAGCTGCTCAATTGATTTACTCAGTGTACAGATTGTATAAGTATGCACAAAGATTACAACGATGATATTCACTATTTTGCTTTTAAATCATACAGTGTCCTCTTTTTCCATTCAAATAACTGCTTCTTGGTCTACGTTAAGGTTTCATATGTGCATAACTAAGTGCTCTGGGATTCTCATTTTTTTTCTTGATATCAGCCGTGATTTTTTATGATCCACATAATCAATTGCCTTTGCATAGTCAATAAAACACAAATAGATATTCTTCAAGTATTCTCTGTTCTTTTAGCCAGGATCTCTCTGACATTAGCAATGCCAGTTGGGTTTAGAAGAGACCCTGGTGTCACCGTCTCTTCTAAACCCAGCTTGAACATCTGGTTGATTCTCTCTCAATGTACTTTTCTAGACATTTTTGAATGATTTTGAGTAATAATTTGCTTATTCAAATAGACAAATGATTGATAAATTACATACAGTTATATAAACTTTTATGTACACATACATAGAAATTTAAGAAGAAAGTCTTCTTCATTTTAATCAGATAAAAATTTCTGAACTTGATATGAGTGAAAATAGAAAAATTGTCATTTAATTATCAGTAATTTATTTGATCAGGAATTATGAATGGATGCTATATCTATTAATGAAAGCTTATGAGGAAAGTGTCTTTTTAGGTATTGGTCATTATTTTTCAGGGATAAAAATAAATGACCTACAGAGAGGATAAGCCAAATTAATACCTTCTTACCCCAAACC
>NW_006399763.1:28987623-29002829 GCF_000299155.1 Elephantulus edwardii | reverse complement strand
AAGACACTATTCTTTTTTCCCCTGCAGAGTGCCTGGTAGATTCCAACTCCCAACATATATAAGTACTTGCACAATATTACAAAGTCTTAAAGTTACTTGTATATTGGCTCAATAAAATGTGAAATTAACTCCTTGTTCCTCTGTAGGCACTGACAGACTGTTCAGAACACCCAATGATTACTTAAACAAACAAATTTTCATTGCTTTCTTATAGTTTTCCCCAATTTGGTTGGTTTTAGATGATGAGACACTCTTGTAGATTGTAACCACTTTGGGGTTTTATTAGCATAGGGTGTCTTTGTTTCATAGCCCGGGGTTATTCTACTCCCTAGTGACCACAAACACCTTCCTTGAGTAGACTGTAATTGTAGGAGAATCATAAGGTGCTGTAATCATAATTCATTGCAATAATGTCACTATCAGACTAGCTATCAAAACAGGGAGATAACAAATTAAACCTTTTTATCATTTTAATATTAAGTTGGCCCTTGAATTTCCCTACCTCAAACCTCCTGTTTCTACAATCCAGAAAGTCTTAAGAAGCTTACACAGCTTTTATCCATGTGGCTATCTGCTTTGAGATGAAGAAAAAATGTCCAAAAGTTCCATATGCAAGCTTTCTCTTTGGAGCTGCTGGGACAAACCGTATCCCTAGGGGAAATAAGGGTGGTACTCTGGGGCCTTTTCATCAGAGCAGGCAAAATAGGGACAACTGGATCAGCCTAAAGACAATGGCGAAGGAAGTGAAATTTTTAGCAAGACCTACTGAATTGCAGACGTCAATGACATCCCCAATTCAGAACCACAGATTTCTGGAGTTCACAAAGAAATATCTGCATCAGCTTCACAAGCCTGCCTCATCAGTCTTCAGAGGGCATCTGGTATACTTGAACTATTAATCTTTCGGCTAACAGCCCAACATTTAAACTAGTTCACCACCAAGGTTCTGAATTAACTTTATTATCATTGTCTAAATTAAGTTAACAAAGTAATGTGTTATGACTTAAATAATACATTTTACAACATTCTTAAATAAGTTTGCTCCCCAAACTCTTTCTCCTTCGATTCTCTGCATGTCTTTTCATGAAAATCTTTTGAAAAAAATTCTATCTAAAGAAATATTGATATTTTGCATGAAATAAACTTGAAAACTTCCATGTAAGTAAACCTTGCTACTTTCTATTAACCTAACATAAATACTACAATTAACTCCATAGCAACTAAATTTCCATTAATGTATTCCTTGGCTCTTAATAGAATATTTGATAACTGGAACCTAAGAAGCTATTATAACATGTAGTTGTTGTTTTGTGCCATCAAATTGCTTGTGACTGATAGCTACCCCATGTACAAAAACTCTGCACCTTGCTCTATCTTAGCCAACCTTATTTTCTCTGACACAGATACCCTCATTACCCAGATCACTGAATCAGTCCATCTCATCGAGGGTCTTCCTCTCTTGAGCTGTCCTTCCACTTTTTCAGGAACGATGTCTTTCTCTAAGGAATGATCCCTCCTTGCAACATGTCCAAAGTATGTCAGCTAATGTCTCAGAATTCTTGCTTCGAAGAAACAGCCTGGCTTCACCCTTTCTAGGATAATCTATTTGTTTTCTTGGTAGTCCATGATATATTAAATACTCTTCTCCAGCACCACAGCTCAAAGACAATAATTCTCTTTTTTATCATCCCTAGTCATTTTCCAGATTTCTGATACAAGTAATTTTGATGTAAGTAATTGCAAAGACTATGGTCTGGATCGGGTACATATTAGTCTCCAGACTGGCATCATTGCACTTCAGTAATCTGGAGATGTCCTTGATAGCAGACTTCCCCAATTTAATTCATCTTTTGAATTCCTGGCTACTGGCACCAAGAGTACTGATTGTGGAGTCAAGCAAACTAAAGCTGTTAACAATCTCAATCTCTTCATCAATCCCTGTTGAAGGTTGTGGTCTTTAACCTTTTGTAGCAAGCACTTCAGTTTCAGCATAGTGAAGGTTGTTAATGAGTCTTCTCCAATCCTGATGCCACACTCCTCCTCATAGAGCCCAGGCTCCTGAATGATCCATTCTGCATATAGGTTGATAAGATATGGAGATAGGACACATGCCTTGTATACACCCTTCCCAATTATGAACCATGAAGTGTTTCCCTGCTTTTTGCTTTCAACTGCCTCATGGTTTAAGTATAGGCTTTGTATATGTATAGGCAAGTATTCTGGGATTCCCATTCTTAGAGTTAGCCAAGTTTGTTTTGATCCACATAGTCAAAAGCCTTTGCATAGTCAATGAAACAGAGATAGACATTCCTCTGTTACTTTCTGCTTTTACCAAGATCCATCAAACATTAGCTATAATATCCACAGTACCATGGCCTCTTCTAGAATCTGGAGAGGGGAGAGTTGTTTCAAATCCTGGCAAAGTCAAATGTCAGTGTATGATTTCAGGAAAGTTATTCAGCATCTCTGTGAGTGTTTTATTTTTCTCCACATGGGATGTGGGGGCAAGAAATAGTTATAAAATGGCAATTTCATAGGGCTGTTGTTGTAAGGATCAATTTATAGAAGGGAATGGATTTGCAAGTTCTTTATAAACTATAAAGTAACAGCCAAACACTGATATACTTTGGGTGATCATTTAGAGGGTAATCACCCACACCACTCTAGAATCATTTTATTATATATCAGAAGAAAGTTGTACAAATCCCAAATGGATAAAACCACCTTACAAAAATGTGTAATGAAAATCATGGAAGTGCAACAAATTTGTACTGTGATGAAAATCTGCAGAGCAAAATATAATCTTGATGTGATGATTTTATATATATATTTGTGATCCTGGGAATACAGGGCTAGACTTCCTTTAAAAATATATCAATATTATTATTACATGTCAAAACCTCTGACAGGCTATGAGAATTCTGGCAGATCTCAAACATTGGATTACAATAGGTTAATCTCCCTAGAAGTGAAATTGAACTGTTAGTCACAACTTACTGTTCCATGTTATATAGTAAATATCTGAATATTATTATAAAGTATATTATATGTGATGCTTGATTATGTTGATGAATGATAACAATATATAAAATTTTTACAATAAGATATCTCATACATCTATAAAAATACAAGGGTGAGTATTTATTTAATTATCAGTTCAAAAGACAATATCATGAAAGTTATGTTGAGAGATGGGAGAAAATAGAAAGATCTAAAGACTGGCATATGTATCATGAGAGCGATCTAAAAGTTATAAGAAAATTATTAGAGTTAGGAATTATAAACTAAAAGGATTGATAAACTTACTTGCTTATTTTAATACAAGCTGCACTGAGCACTCAATTATCAATAAAATAGCAACAAAAAATAAATGTGTTACAGAGTAAAAGTAGAGATAATATAAAAAGCAATGAAAAAGTCTAAATATTTCAAGTAATTATAAATATTCAGGTTTAAATAATCAAAGACATCATTTATCAATAATTCAGTAAATATTTCAGATTACATATTTAGTATTGGGGCAGAATAAGACTCACTAAGATAGTCTACTGGTACGAGTTTAATATGGTACAACCTTTCTGGAAAGCAATTTGTCAACACATACCAAGGTCTGTAAAAAGTTCATACCCTTTAGTACAGTAATTTCTCTTCTAAAAATCTATCCAAAGAAACTAAAAAAAAAATACAGAAAAACATTTTTGTACAAAGATGAAAATCATGACATATTTATTATAGTAAAAACCTAAGAACAGCCTAAACGTCTAATGCTTGGGTAGAGATTTAATATATTGCAGTACAGCTATAAAATAGAACATGAGGTGTGACTAAATTTAGATTTTAGAACAAGTACTTAATGGCATAAGATAATGCTTATGATATACAGTGATGTTAAAAAAAACCCCAGAAAAACCAACAAACCCAAAACTGAATGCAAATCTCTGTGAAGTCAATTTAGTCATAATATAAAGTGCATATTTAGTTAAGACTTAATAAACAAATTTATTATAAAGGCTGTAAGAAAATATTTCAAAGTGATTGTTATAATTGTATATATTAAGGCAGTTTTTATCTAACTTAACTTTCTTGTAAGTTCTGCATTTTATATATTGAAAGTACCAGTATGTAGATCTCAGTATATGTTAGCACATTTTCAAAATGAGATTAAATTCATAGTTCTATATATTTGTCCACAGCAATTTATCAAGCTTTTATAAAGATTATATATGTGCACTTGAAATTATTTTGCATATATGTACAAGGCATCAAAATCATGAGGCATACATTTTCAATATTCAGCCTGCCAAGAAATTATTAGGTGCATTATTTCTAAGAACTTATTATGTATTTTTTTCTTGAAATCATATTCTGGGATATTGTTTGATGACCCTATGGCAGTATCTTTTTTCCCACTTCAAATATTTGTTTCTATGGAGTTTGGAGTGGAGACTGTTCGTTAAAGTTTTCCTCTGCTACTTTTTCACATGAAGTTAAAAACTGTAAATTGAAAGATGTCAATTTTCAAGCAGCATAACAATTGAATTCTCGTCAATACATTTCCTCCAAATGCATTTGATGTCACAGAAATAGAATATAGAGCTCAAATAAAAGAGCTTACTCAATTGTTTTATTTTAAACTTGAGAAAACAAGAATAACAGTTTTCCTTTATCATTTGGAAAAAATTCCAGCAGTCATGATGTAATCACATTTGTAGATTACTTTTTATTATATATTTAATCATGCAACAATTTTAAACTTTGTTAACTTTTAATAGACACATTTAAAATAGCTTTAAAACATTTCTAGTAGATATTTTATCACTTACACAAATGCACATTTGCCAGCGTGTGCTATGGAGGAAGGGGCATTGGGTAATAATCATTTTGCTTGAGACACACTAAGAAGAGCATATTTAATTGGAGTCAAGGAGTATGAGTCAATTATGTAGATTTTCATTTAAAGTGTAAATGTGAAGTTTTACCATTCTAGATAAAATAAAAATTTAAAATTCTTTACTTTTGGATTTTGTACTTTAACTGATTATGAGTCAACCACAGGAGGCAATTGGATGAGGTATAAACGAAACAACTGTACACATGTTTACTAAGCCATTTACCTATGATTTCTTTATCCTATTCTGATTAAAGTGTCTCCCTGCTTAGCAATGAAGCAGAATGAAGTCCCACTGAGAACCTTATATAATTCACCCCTTGATGTCTTCCTTTGTTAGTAGAATAACTGAATACTCCAAGATTGAATATAGTAAAAATAAGTTAATACCATGTTCGACAATAGAGAATCCATGGTACAAAACATTTCTTGACTTGACTACTTACGGACTTCCACTTAACAAGAAGTTTCCTACTGCAAGAAAAATGAATAACCAAACAAAACAATAAAAAAACATTTTCCTTGAAGAAGTACAGAACAAGAGTGGAAACAGAGAACTATTATCAAAAGTAACAAAGGAGAGCAAACCTGGGTAACTAATATGTTCATGAACGTGTAGGGGAAAGAGTGAACATTACTGCAAAAAGTAAATAAACCAATTATTTAGTATATGTTATAGATAACTGTATACCAAACCTCACTGCCTTCATGTTAATTTTAACTTATAGTGACACTATAATACAAAGTAATACTGTACTTAGGAAGTTTCTTTTGAAAATCTTAGAGAAGGAAAATATATCATCTTCCTCCTGAAATGTAGTTTGAGTTTCAACTGGTATTTTGTTGGCTAATGGCTAAATCTTTCTATTAATGTGTCTCTAGGGAACCAAACAAAAGCATAGTTGAATCTAAAGAGCGTAAAGAAGTAAAATATTGGCACACCAGATAGCTGCCTGATGACACCGAGCACGTCCAAGAGCTACTTTCTGACACCATGTGTGTGCCAAGGAGCTGCCTGCTGGCATGACTCACACACCACGGATCTGCCTGCTGATGCCAGGGACCTGCTTGCTGACACTGGGCACACACCAGGTAGCTACCTGTTGATGTCACTCACACACCAGGGAGCTTGCTTCCTGATGCCAGACGTGCACCAGCAAACTGCTTGCTGGTGCCTGCCATGAGCGGGGGAACAGCTTGAGGATGCCATGCACATGCTGGGGAGCTGCTGATGAACACTCTAAGGAGTATCATGTAAGTGTGAGCAGAAAATATGGACTCTGAGTGAGTGTGAGCCCAGAACTCCAGTACCATCATTGCCAGCGCATGCTCTGAAATCCAGTACCAATGCTGCTGGCCCATGCCCAGAAGGCCACTTCTGACACACACCAGAATTGTAAATAGAACTTGGGTGAGGTACTTTGTGGAGGGTCACTGCTATTAGGCAGGATCACAGGGGACCCCTTAAGATCACTTGGAAGGGAGTAAGACAATTAGAGATCAGTCTTGAAGGGAACACCAACACTTCCTGGTTTTCCAATCAAGTCTCCACAGTCCACATTTTGTCTCCTCACATACAGTCCCTCAACTGTCTCTAGCCCAGAGCACCTTGGGCTACCCTAGCTGTAGCAATTGTCTGAAAGAGGGGCTGCTTCCACAGGCCTTTTCTCTATAGAAGTGAGAGAAACTCGGGCATAGTAGCTGCTCCACCCTCTTCTGAAGTGGTGACATCTACCAAGAACCTCCTACAGTCTTATTGTTATTGTTGTTGTAAGGTGCCGTTGACTCATAGAGACCCTAAGAATGAAAGGCCTAAGCACTGTTCATACATAGAGTTTCCAGAGGCAAACCGTTTTGGAAGTGGACACCACTCCTGCTTCCAGGCTTGTTTTAATTGGGAAGCTCCAACGAACATTGTCCACCATGGGTGACCATTACCACATTTGGCACATCAGTGTCACAGTATTCAGTATCACAGCAACTATGATTACCTCTGTACAGCAATGCAAAGACCAGTGCTATACCACCTAGTAAAATGTTTGACAGGAAAACACCTTGTATCTGCCCTGAGGGCCACAGATTAAAATCACCCACCTTCCAAAGGTGTTTTTCAATTTCTTGAAAGAAATGACAATGAAAACACTATTTACTAAAACCTCTGGGAAACAGCTAAAGGAGTAATCAGAGGTCAAATTATAACAATAAACAAACACATTAAAAGGCAGGAAAAAAATTAACATTGACTCTCTAACCCAACATCTAAAAAAAATCGAAAAAGAACAGCAAGAATATCCTACACTCTCTAAAAAACCTAAAATTATAAAAAAATTAAGAGTGGAAAAATGAAATAGAAAACACAAACAATTGAAACCATCAACAAACTAGGAGATGGTTGTTCTAAAAGGTCAATAAAATCAACAAACCATTAGAAAAATTAACAAAGGAAATGAAGGGAAAGACACAAATAATCCAAATGAAAGTTGAAACAGGCAACATCACAACAGAATCAACTAAAATAAAAAGGCTAACAATGGAATATTACAAAAAACTATACTCAAACAAGTGAGCTCCGTTGCCCTAATGGCAAGAAGCTCTGCTGCACGTGGTTTGGGGCCACCAGCCGCTCCACAGGAGAAAGATGGGCAATCTACTCCCATGTGATTAACTGCCTCTGAAAACCCAATGGAGGATTAGCTGTGAGTTGGTACTGACTCTACAATATACAACAAAAACAACACAAACAAATATGAAAATCTAGAGGAAATGGAGAAATAATTAGAAATACACAACTTTCTTAAACTGACACAAACCGAAACTTACCACCTGAACAGACCCATTACAAAGAAGAAATTAAAAAGGTAATAAATCAACTTCCAGGAAAAAAAAATGAAAAAAGCCCTGGACTAGATAGTTTTACAAGCATATTGTAACAAACATTTAGAGAAGAACTGTAACCAATTCTATATAAACTCTTTTAGAAAATAGAAAAAGATGGAATTCTCCTACATTCATTCTGTGAAGCAAACATATCCTTGATACCAAAGCCAGGTAAAGACACCAACAAAATAGAAAACTATGGGCCAATATCTCTCATGAACATAAATGCAAAAGTCTTGAATAAAATCCTGGCCAATAGAATGCAGCAATTCATCAAAAAAAGTAATTCACAATGACCAAGTGGGATTCATAATGGATATACAAGGATGGTTTAACAGAAGAAAAACAATCCATATAATTCATCACTTAGACAAAGAAAAAAAAACAAAGCAATAACCACATGATCTATCAAATGATGCAGAAAAGGCCTTTGAAAAAGATCTAACACCCTTTCCTGATTAAAACACTCAACAAAATAGGATTAGAGGGGAATTTCTTCAACATACTAAAAAGTATATATGAAAACTTGAGAGCCAACTTTGTTTTCAATGAAGAGAAATTAAAGGCATTTCCTTAGAGAACATGACCTAGACAAGGATGCCTGCTATCACCTCTCCTATTCAATGTTGTATTAGAAAGCTTAGCAACAGCAATAAAACAAGAGAAGGAAATAAGAGGTATCCAAATTGGCAAAGAGGAGGTAAAAGTAATTCTATATGTAGAAGATATGATGTATACTTGGAAAATCCTAAAGACTTAGCAAGAAAACTACTCGACATAGTTGACCAATTCAGTAAAATGGCAGGAAACGAAATCAACATACAAAAAACCAATTGGTTTTCTCTACAGTGACAAAGAGAATACAGAAATGGAGCTAAGAAAAACAATATCATTCACAATAGCTAATTAAAAGATTAAATACTTGATAGTAAATCTAACCAGAAGAACGAAGGATTTCTTCAAAGAAAATTACAAAACACTACTACAAGAAACAAAACTAGACTTGGAGAAATGGTAGAATACACCTTGCTCTAGAGATGAAGACTCAAAAAAAAAAAGAGATGAAGACTCAATATTTTGAAAATGACAGTACTATCACAGTCAATATACATGTTCAATGCAATCTCAATACAAAAACCAATTCCATTATTAAATGATATGGAAATCTCCAATTTCATTTGGAATGGAAAGAGGTCTCAAATAAGCAAAGAATTTCTTAAAAAGATAAACATGATAGGAGGCATCTCACTCCCTGATTTCAAGTCTACTACAATGCCATGGTGGTCAAGACAGCATGGTACTGGTACAATGACAGACGCACAGATCAATGGAATAAAATTGGGAACACAGAAATCAGCCCATCTACCTAGGGTCAACTGATTTTTTTACAAGGAGATGAAATCAGTTAAGTGGGGAAATGATAGCCTTTTTAACAAATTGTGTTGGCAAAATTGGACAACTATCTACGGAAAACTCAAGCAAGATCCACACCTCACTTCACACACAAAAACCAACTCAAAGTGGATAAAGGACCTATGATTGAAACTAAGGACTACAAACTTCATCAGAAAAAAAGCTTGGAAGAACCCTAGAAGTCCTAATCAACGTCATGAACAGTCTTCTTCCAAGCATCCTGGAAAACCTACTACCAGGAGAGGATAAAATAAATAAATGGGGCCTTTAAAGAATCAAATCCCTATGCATATCTAACAACTTCTCCAACAGGGTAAAAAGGGAAAACAGACTGGGAAAAAGTGTTAGGTAATGACGTGTCTGGCTTATATATAGAATTCACAGAATACTCAAGCACCACAACCAGATAAAGTAAAACAACTCAATTACAAATTGGCGCAGGATATGGACATTTCACTAAGAAGACATTCAGAGGGTGAACAAACACATGATGCATTGTTCAAAATGCCTAGCTCTAAGAGAGATGCAAATTAATACAACTATGAGATATTATCATAACCCAGTAGAATAGCAAAATTCAACAGATCAGCAGACAGCAAATGCTGGTGAGGTTGTGGAGAAACTGGAACCCTTATTCACTATTGGTGGGAGTATAAAATTGTACAATCACTATGTAAGCTAGTATGGCATTTTCTCAAAAAGTTGCTAACTTCTTTTTGACTAAGCAATTCCACTACTGTAAATATAACCTAAAGAAATCAGAACTGGCACCCAAGAAGATATATGCACACCCATGTTTATTACAGCTTTATTCACAATAGCAAATAATCAGAAACAACTCAAGTGCCCATAAACAAAAGAACGGATAGAGAAGCTGTGGTATATACACACTGGAATACTACGCTGCATTGAAAACAAAGAATTAATGAAATATTACACAAAATTGGTGACCCTGCTGGACATTACGCTGACTGAAATATCTGTCACAAATGGAAAAATGCTGCATAGTGCCACTGTTGTAAAAAGGGACTGGCATAGGGGTTGGGAGGAGCCAAAGCAAAGAGGGGATAAATAATGTACACTGCATTGAAACAGATGATTGAGAGAACTGTTTAAAATGAGTATAGGATTAGGTACTATTTTCATGACAATATTCCAGAAAGAGTGACACATAGTAAAGTGGACTGTGGACTTGGGGGAGAGGGAGATGTAAAACAATGATTTTTTTTCTTTTCAAAAATAATAACAACTGGAGGGGTAGTGGCGAGCAGAGAGGAATATATACAACAATGAATGGGGAAATTAAATTTAAAGCATATGCCATAAAAATATATATGTTCCATTAAAAAATCATTAATATAAACAAAACAAGAAAATAAAATATTTTTCATTTAAGTGACAGATACAATTCATAAAATTAACAAGAACTATACAATTATGTTAGCAATAAAATAATTAAATGATACATGATTATCTTATTTAGGGAGATCTGGCGGCCTAGTGGTAAGATGTTGTGCTGCAATGTTGAGGGCTCATAGTTCAAACTCACCAGCTCCTCTGTGGAAGAAGCACGGGCAATCACTTTCCCTGAAATGTACTTCTGAAAACCCACTGGAAGATCAGCTATGGGTTGGTTTTGACTCTACAGTACTCAAAATGGCAACATTACAATTTAGGTATTATAACTTCACAAGAAGTTTTGGGGGTTATTATAGTTTTCAAAAATATAATAGTTGCAAAAATTTTTCCAATAAATTGAAATATGTTTATTATTATTGTTTATTATTATTTGTGACATTGAGTCGCCTGTGACTAATAGCAACCCTATGTACAAGAGGCCTAAACCCTGCTCTATCCTGTGCCAACCTCACTGTCTCTGACATACTTACTCCCACCACCCCAATCACAGAATCAATTCATTTCATCAAGGGTCTTCTCCTGTGCTGTCCCTCCACTCTCCCAAACATGATGTCCCTCCCCAAGGACCGGTCTCTCCTTGCAACATGCCTGAAGTATGTCAGACAGAGTCTCAGAATCCTTGACTTCACCCTCTCCAGGACAAACCTGTTTGTTCTCGTATTAGTCCATAGTATATTCAACACTCTTCTCCAGCACCACAACTCAAAGTCATCAATTATCTTTCTCTTATCCTTAGCCACTGTCCAACTCTCCAAAGCATAGCACGCAATTGAGAAGATGATAGTCCAGATCAGGTGCACCTTAGTCTCCAGCCTGATGTCACTGCTCTTCAGCACTCTGGAGAGATCCCTGTGAGCTGACTTTCCCAATACAATACATCTCTTGATTTCCTAGCTGTACCAAGGGTGTTGAGTGTGGAGCCAAGCAAACTAAAGCTGTTTACAATCTCAATCTCTTCATCATCCATCCTGATGCTGCCAATTGGCCCAGTGGTGAGAATCTTTGTTTTCTTGATGTTGAGCTTCAATCCATATTGAAGGCTGCAGTCCTTGATCCTCTGTGGCAAGTGCTTGAGATCCTCCTCAGTTTCAGCAAGCAGGGTTGTGTCATCTGCATAACACAGGTTGTTGATGAATCCAATCCTGATGCCACATTTCTCCTCATATAGCCTACAAATTGAAAAGGTATGGAGACAGAATATATCACCGGCAGACCCCCTTCCTGATTTTGAAACATGTAGTGTCTTCTTTGTATGTTCTGACAACTGCCTCTTGGTCCAAATATAGGTTTCACATAAGCACAATCAATGTTCTGGAATTCCCATTCTTCTCAGAATCAGCCATAGCTTGTTGTCACCCACACAGTCAAAAGCCTTTGCATAGTCAATGAAGCACAGATAGATATTCCTCTAGTACTCTCTTTCTGCCAAGATTCATCTAATATTAGCTATAATATCCCTAGTACCACGGCCTCTTCTAAATCCAGCCTGCACATCTGGCAGTTCTCTGTTGAAGTATTGCTTCAGTTGTTTTTGGACAATTTTCAGTAGAATCTTTCTGGCATATGATATTAATGATATTATTCGATAACTTCTGCACTCTGTTGGGTCACCTTTCTTTGGAACGGGAACAAATATAGATGCCTTCCACTCAGTTGGTCAGCTGGCTGTCCTCCAGATTTCTTGGCACAACTTACTGAGCATGTCCAGGGCACTTTTTGTTGAAATATGTCAATTGCTATGCCATCAACTCCTGAATCCTTGTTTTTTGCCAATTCCTTCAGAGCAACTTGAACTTCCTCCTTTTTCACCACGGGCTCTTGCTCTTCTGTTATTTCATAAAATTCTTCTGTGTTAGCCATTTCCTTCTGATACAGTGACTCTGTGTACTCCTTCCATCTTCTTTTAATGCTTGTTGGATCATTTAACTTTCTACCCAAAGCATCCTTAAGTATTGCCACTCATGGTTTGGTTTTGTTTTTTTAACTCCCTCAGCTTAAGAAATGCTAAGTGAGTCCAGCCCTTTTGATTTTCTGACTCCAGCTCTCAGCACATTTCATTTTAGTATCTTACTTTGTCATCCCAAGCTTCCCTTTGAAATTTTCTTTTCAGCTCTTTGATTTCTTGATTTCTTCCTTTAACTTTGGATTTTCCGTGCTCTAATACAATACTCAGAGTCTCATCTGACATCGTTATGTGACATCAAGTAAATTTGTAGTGACCATAGGATCAATAGATTCAAACTTACCTGATCCTGTGTCATTCTGACAATCTTTATCGTGCTCAATTCCATTGTTGCATTCACTGTGTCTTTCTTGTCAAAGTGTTTTCCCTTCTCTCTGTTACTCTCATCTAAGTATGATTTGTTTTTCCAAAGACTGATACCTTATGACAACATTTATAACAGCTAAGAAATTTCCAAAATTTTATATTTGGACAGGCAGAAAAGATAAACATTCCTCATTTTAAATGACATTCTCTGCTCTCTTCCTCATAGGAAAATGAACTAGCATAAAACATAAAGGTATATCATTATTTCCAACTTCTGTGTTACATGAATTGAAGCACAAATACATTTACACCTTTTAACAAGGTAAGTGGTTGATGACTGAGCACTGATTGCTATTTTGTCCAATGTTTCATGTTATCAAAATGACCTATACAATATTTTCCAGAAATGTATTGGTTGCTACAATGTCCTATTATTCTAAAAGTTTCAGCTTGGTGACTTCATTCTAGTTTCTAAACTGAAAATCAGACCATGAAACTCCTATAAATCATTGTAATTCCTACTCCAAGCAGGAAATGGCTGGAACCAAGCATTTCATTATATTTCACTTGGGTAACTAACAGGAGACTATGTTATTCCTGTGTCCTTTTTTGCTGGTAGGTTCATTTTACATTGACCCTTTTGTAGAGAGCTTAGCAGAAATGTTGGCATATCTTAGTAAATTGCCAAGAAAAATTGTAAAAGGCACATATCACTGGGTCTATCAACTAACTAAGGAATTTCCATTTTCCCTATGTCCTGTTCTCATCCTTTTACACCTGATCTCATGAATTTGGGAAGCATTCTCATTCAAACTCAAACTCACTGCCACCCATTTGGTTCCAAGAGCCCATCATGTTCCACCAGTTTTCAGAAGCTGCCAACAAAAAAGGTAAGTTGTTTGACTCCACCAGGAGCTTTACAGGAGAAAGATGAGGAATCTATTCCACTGTAATTTGCTATGCTTAAAAAACTGCTTGAGGGTCAACTATGGGTTGGTTCTGACTCAAAGGTACACAACAACAACAACAAAAATAATGGTAGGAATTGTCCATCTTTCCCCAACAGAGTTAATGGTGGATCAGAAACACGCAGAATATCCTTACAAGAGTTTTTTCCTAAAGTACATATAAGAATATTGGAAACAGACATCCTGCTTAAAAAGATAGAAGGTCAGTGAAGGTAAGGAAGACTCCCAAGACGCACCAACAGAGTGACTCTAAGAATGGGCTCGATAATGTCAGAGACAGTGAGGACAGCACAGGATAGGGAAGGGTTCAAGTCAGCTGTTCATAGATAGAGCCTCTATGAGTCCTACTCAACTCAATAGCACTTAACACCAATACCACGGTGGAATAATGAGATTTCATTATTACATGCAGGGGACCAATTATCTGACTATCTTTCCCCATATAATACATCTCCATGTTGTGAGGCCACTGTAATATGTGTCTGTAATCCATTGCCTGACAATTTGAAAAACTAAAGCAAGATATAAAATAAGAAATGCAGCCACACCACTTAAGTCAGGAAATCTATAGAGGTCTATACAATAAAGATACTACTTTTCCTCCCTTTGACTTAATAAACAAAGTCATCTTTGATGTAAAAATAATTTGGAAATACATTGAATAAGTCAGAACCTGGATTACAAGTATCCAATTTACACACAAGTCATAGATTACAACCAATTTTCACAAAGTTTATTAAGAATTGAGGTGCACACAATGTTTCATAATGCTACTTTGCAACACATAAGAAAACTGTATTATTATGTGATAAAAAATTTTTTGTACCTGGAAGTGCTTAGTGATTTTGTGCATAGAAAGGTACACTACACATCAAATCCCAAGGCAAACATTGACTAACTATATTAGAGACAACTGTGCTTAAATGTTTTAAGTATAAACTTACTTCAAAACACATTTAGGAAGGGAATTCATTTACAATCCAAGGACTCTGTACATAAAATTAAATGACAAGTAAATATATGTTGAAATGATTTAACATTTATATTTCTTTCCTAGACACCTCTCTCATATAATCTCTAGATTTACTATTTTCAATTTTGTTGTGCAGAATATGTAGTTTTCTCTAAAACTCTTTGATCTTTTTGAGGAAATATTCTATTGAAATTTGATGAATAGTTAATAAAATCCTGACAGCAATCACTCAATCAACAAGTATATATCAAGTGCATTATACCGTGCTAAGTGTCAAGAAAGATATAGAAGTTAAGACTTGGTTTTAAGCCTTTAGTAGTTTACAACCAATAGAAGAAATAAATAATATAATCTGAAATGAATATCCTCTGTTTCAATATTTACTTATTTAATGATAGT
>NW_006399763.1:28969064-28987523 GCF_000299155.1 Elephantulus edwardii | reverse complement strand
GAAAATTCAACTTTTCTGTAAACTTGTGTTAAATTCACAATTTTGAAAAAAGAAGAATTAATCAATATGCAGCACACAGGCTATTATGCTACTAACAAAAAATGTTATTTCTTTCTGGTGACTTAAATCCACCAGAAGCTCTGAGACTGAAAATGGACTCCAGTGTGATTTAAACCTGGAAAACATCCAGGAGAAGGTCTGCTATGAGAGAGTTATGACCCCATGGCAATGAGTATGAGTTTTATAAAAGAAGATCCATAACCCCGGCCAAATAATGTCACTTATGCTCTTTAATGACTGTTTTAAAAATCAGTTGAGATCAGTGTATGTCAATATACTGATGAGATGGCCCATCTTTCAGTCTCAGAACTGCTGGAGGATTCAAATCCCCAAAGAGGCATAACATTTGGGCAAGCAGCATATTTTCCCATGTGCCACTTATTGTATATTTTTACATTTTTATTCTGAAAAATGGGTAGAATTTAATGGTTTGTATCCCCCCCCCATTATATGGCAAGATGGCAATATGTATGATCTGGAGAACGATTGACACAGAGACTGCAGCAATGGGCTCAAGTGTGTCAGAGATGATGAAGATGGCACAGAATAGGACATGACTCAAGTCTGTTTTCACAGAAAGGATCACTATGAGTTATACTTGATTTGATGGAACCCCCTTTTACAAGAGGGGTGGGATCTAAACTCAAGAGAGGGAAAAGTAAATATACCAACCTCATTCTAGTGAAGTAAAAGTAAAGGCATTTCCACTGTGAACAGAAACCAGATAAGGATGGACACTATCACCAGTTCTATTTGATATTGTATTGGAAGTTTTTGTTACAGCATTAAGAAAAGACAAGACAAGGCAATAAGAGGCATCCAAATTGGCAAGCAGGTATTAAAACTGTTGCTATATGTAGATAATAGGATAGTGTACGGAGATAATCTCAAAGATTAATCAAACAAACAAACAAGCACAAGAAACCCAAAACCTATAAGACCTAGTAAATCAATTTGGAAGACTAGCAGGGTACAAGATCAATATACAAAAATCAGTAAGATTTCTCTACAGCAACAAAGAAAACCTGGAAAAGGAAACCAAGAAAACAATATAATTTACACTAGCCAACAAGATTTACTCTTTAAGGATAAACCTACCTGGAGACCCAAAAACTTTTAAAAGGAAAACTACAAAACACTACTACAAGAAACAGTAAAAGACCTAACTAAAGGGAAAAATGTTTCCTGTTCAAGACAAGGAAGATTCAACATAGTGAAAATAACAATTCTATGAATATCAATGTACATACTCAACACAAACCAAGTATAGATACCAATTTTTTAAACAGAAAGAAAGGGTAATTTGTGGGCTTTTTTTGGAAAGGAAGGAGAAATTGAATAAATAAAGCTGTTCTGAAAAAAATAAAAATACAGAGTCATAGCACTCCCTGATCTCAAAACCTACAAAAACTACACAACCATATTTTTTAAAAAAAGAAAAAAAAAATGGTACTGGGTCAATGACAGACACGTAGACCAATGAAGTAGAACTGAGAAACCAGAAATTAACCTAACTATCTACAATCAATTGGTTTCTTAAAAAGAATCAAACATAGTAAGTGGAAGAATGACAACCTCTTCAACAAATGGTGCTGGCAAACTGGACATCTACCTGAAGAAAACTGAAACAAGATCCACCTCTTACATCATACACAATAATAATCAACTCAAGATGGATCAGAGATTCAGAGGTAAAGCCCTAGCCTGTGGTATAAATAGGCTTGCAAATATACCAGAAATACACAATTTTGAAAGGAAGAAATTGACAAATGAGACTTTCTGAAAATTAAGTACATGTGTGCTTCAAAACTTTTTCTAATAGTGGGAAAAGTTAATCCATAGACTTGGAGAAATCATTTGGCAATGGTGTTTCAGACAAAGATTTCATAAAAAAAATTTTTTTACAAAATACTATAGGGTCTTCACAAGAAAAAGACTTATAACTCAATAACAAAATGGGCACATGGCATGAAAAGACATTCTAATGGTAAATAAAAACATGAAGAAATGCTCAAAATCAATGGCAACCAGACTGATACAAATAAAAAACATAATGAGATACCATCTCACTCCAGCAGTGAGTGGCAAAGTTTAACAGAACCAAGCAATAAATATTCGAGAGGATTTGAAGAGATTAGAATTTCATGCAGTGGGAGTATACAACGGTACAACCATTTTGGAAGGCATTTTGGTGTTTTCTTAAAAGATGAACGTAGAAATCCTACATGATTAAGCTATTACACTGCTAAGAATATTGCTGTTGTCATGTACCATCAAGTTGCCTGTAACTCATAGCGACCTTGTATACAACAGTTCTAAATCCTGCTCTATCCTGAGCCAACATTGCTGTCTCTCACACATCTATTCCATTATCCAGTCACTGAGTGAATCTATCTCATTGAAGGACTTCTTCTCTTGCACTGTCCCTGCACCCTCCAAGCAGAATGTCCCTCTCAAAGGACTAGTCCCTCCTTCCAACATGCCCAATGTACGTCAGATGGAACTTCAGAATCTTTGCCTACAAGGAGCAGCCTGGTTTCACTCTCTCCAGAACTAACCTGTTTGTACTCTTAGCAGTCCATGGCATATTCAATACTCTTTTCCAGCACCCCAGCTCAAGGCATTAATACTCCTTCTATCATCCCTAGTAATAGTTCAGCTTTCCTTTGCATAGCAAATAATTGCAAAGACCACGGCTTGGATTACGCACACATTAGTCTCCAGACTGACATTATTGCTCTTAATAACTCTGGAGAAGTCCCTGACAGCAGACATTCCCAATGCAATTTATCTTTTGATTTGTCTGGCTGCTGGTACCAAGAGTGTTGACTGTGTAGTTAAGCAAACTGCAGCTTTTCAAACAATCTCAATCTCTTCACCGTCTATCATGATGCTGCCAATAGGCCCAGTGTTGAGAATTTTTGTTTTCTTGACCCAGGCTGCACTTCTGGCAGTTCTCTGTTGAAGTGTTGTTCCAGTTGTTTTTGGATAGTCTACAGCAGAATCTTGCTTACATGTGAAGAGAACACTATATGGTATAAAATATCTTCTGCCCATACCTTTTCAATCTGTTTGCTGAGCAAATTATTCAAGAAGTTGAACTCTATGAAGAAGAATATGGCATCATATTCACAGGATTTGAAGCACTTTCTTTATAAGATCAAAGAATAAAGCTTTCAATACGAATTTCATCAAAACATCAATAAAACAGAAATTCTTACCATTGGACTGATAAGCAACATCATGGTAGGTGGAGAAAGATTTAAGTTGGCAATGCTTTCATAATACTTGGATCCACAGCAGTCAGGACATCAGGAGTTGTATTGCATTAGGAAAGTCTAAATTTAGGGGCCTCTGTAAATTATGGAGAAGCGGTGATATCAGTTTGAGGACTAGGGTGTGTCTGATTCAGCCTATGATCTTCCAAACTTTGCTATGTATCTGAGAGCTGGATAATGTATAAGGACATCAGAATAATTGATTCTTTTGAGTTATATCTTGAAGAAAGTACAGCCGGAGTGTAAAGATGAAAAAGTTTTATCTCACTTACTTAGTTCATATTGCTAGGAGAGGCTATTCCTTGTAGAGAGTGATTATGCTTTGAAAGGCAGAGGGTTGGCAAAAGAGAGGAAGACCTTCAATCAGATGGATTGAGAGTGATTACTGCCATGGGATCTAGTGCATCAAGAATGTGAGGAGGACATATGATAGGACAGGGTTCATTTCTGTTGTTTATAGGGTGACTATGAGTTGTATTTGACTTGACAGCACCTAACAATAGTTGTAATTGCATTGTTGGAATACTACTAAAATCTTTGTATATTAAAAAACAACAACAACAACAACAAAACACTTGAACTCTTCTTCAACTTTAATAATTTTTTCATATATAATAATGTATTATGGTTATTTTTAAAAGAAAAAAAACATAAATGTGATGCTGACACCAATTAGACCAGAAGCTGTACACTATGTGTTATTTTGACTCAAGGTTTAACCAAAGGTGGGTAATTTTAGTCTGTGGCCATCAGGCCTGGAATTAATTGTTTTTGGTCAAACATTCTTCTAAGTGGTATAGCACTGGTCTGTCTATTTGCTTTACAGAGGTAACTGGGGGTTGCTGTGATGCTAAATACTGTGACACTGATGTGTCAAATGTGATAATGGTTACCCATTGTGGACAGTGTTTGGTGGTGCTCCCCAATTAAAACAAGCTTGAAAGCAGGAGTCACATCCACTTATGAAATATCTTGCCTCCAGAAACTCTGTGAACTTAGAGAAATTATGAAAATTATACAAGTGTTCAGGTCTTTTGTTCATAGGTTTGCTATGAGTTGTCTAAGACTCAATGATACGTAACAGCAGTGGTAAGAAACTGTGCTGCAATCTTAATGCCATGTGGTTTAAAATCACCAACTGATCCATGGGAGAAGGGTAGACAATTTCATCCTATGCAATTAATACTTCTGAAAACTCACTAACCAGTAAACTATGTGTTAGTTCTGACTCAACAGCACATAAAAATGATAACAACATATTATTTGCTAAGAAGGCGTTACAACTGAAGTGTATCTCTATATGTGAATTTTATGAATAAAAACACATATTTGATGTTTTTCTAAATGTTATAGAAATAAGTAATTATTATTTCCTGTGCAATACACACACACACACACACACACACACTCTTACATGTACGTGTGCATATATATACACATAATTTCTCTGAACTACTTGCTTAATGTGCACATTTGGTAGCCAAAATGTAATTTTCAAGTCCATCCAGGGGTGTCGTGGAAGAAAACTTGATAATCTACTAGCAAAAATATTATTCATAAAAAATTCTATGGAGCATAGTTGTAGGCTAACATACAAAAGATCACTATGAGTTGGAACAGATATTTTTACACACACACATCTACATATGTGTAGTTACTGGGTAGTGTGAATTAATTTAGATTTACTAAGAACCAATAGGCCTTTTGGCAGACTCATGATAGATTGAGTGGAGATTGAGAATATTAACAATTTCAGCTTGCTTGGTTCCACAATCAACACTTTGGACACTAGCAGTAAGGAAATCAAAAGACAAATTGCTTTAGGAAAATCTAGTGTCAAGGATTTCTCCAGAGTGCTGGAGAGCAAGTCATGGTCTTTGTAATTACTTTCTATGCATCAGAGAGTGGAACAATAACCAAGGAATACAGAAGAAGAATTGATAGATGTCTTTGAATTGTGGTGCTGGAGTATTGAACATAACATACCACGGACTGTCAAGAAAATTGACAGATTTTTTTCTGGAGAAGGTAAAAACCAAGTTGTTCCTTGGAGGAAATTCTTTTAAGACTCTGTTTTGCACTCTTTGTGCATGTAGCTGGAAGGAATCAGTTTTTGGAGAAGGATGTAATGCTTGGAAGGCTTGGAATGATGGAGAGACAGCACAGGAGAGGAAGACCTTGGATGAAATGCATTGACACAGTAACTGGGTAGGTGTGTCAGAGACAGTGATATTAGCTCCGGATAGAGGAGGGTTCAGAGCTATTGTGCATAGGGTCTTTAAGTGTTGCAGGTAACTCGACAGCACATAACAACAACAACAGTCTAGAAGTTTTCATTTACTCAGTGTTGCCATGGAAAAAAGCCTAAAGATATGCTCTGCAAAGAGGGCAGGAAAAACAAAAACATTCAAAAATTCTGTTCTTTAACAAATGGGATCACTTTAAGTCATAATAAACTTTAGGGTTTTACACGCACACAGAGACTCACACACAGAGTCCGTCATATTCATATTTATGTTCTCTCTCTCTCTCTCTTTCTCTTCCCCTTCCAAGTACTTGAAATGACCCCTGCTTGACTTTATTTTCTTAATATTTAGTTTTATGTGATTTTTTTCCTCTATGCCGATGAGATACATGGGTGGGGCATTTAAACAATATTTTTGTGAATGTGTGTGTGTATGCTCAAATAGAAGCATTTGTATGAATATATTTGCAACATAATATTGGAATTGCATTTGAATCTAGTCTTAGTGAAAAGCTCACTGGAATTTAGTGTCAATGAGATCAGGGATGATATCTTGAGATTTGTGTGAAGTATCTAAGGGATTATTTCTCAAATTATCTCATTTATTTAAAAAATATTGCACAATCATTTTGGCAAAAAGAAATGAGAAGATGACCAATTTGTAGGAGTCCTTCCTGTGGCTCCTTGGGTCTAAATGAAATCTCTATTGGTTTTTCCCATGTAACAAAGCCAATTATTATCTGACTAGAACCTCTCAAATAGTATTCTTGCTGAAATATTCATTGTAATACAGAGTTAATAAATAGTCTGCAGGACAACATTAGAGACAAGAACACATATTCATTAGAGAACATTTTACTCTGTAAATGCAACATTCAAACTCTTGATAATATGGGATTGAACAATCATTGTTATTCTTTGAAACAATTTTAATGGATTTTAGCCACCCCTAGGGTACAAACACTGTAGTGAGCCTTAAAAAAAACAAAACAGAAAAACTTATTTCATTAATATACCCACCAGACAAATATTGAGGATCATTTGTGTTCAAAGTTTGTCTCAGTATTAGGCATAGTTTTAGAAAGATATACTGCCAGATTTCAACTTTATTCATAAAGTTTTCACAAATTTATAAGTAAGTAACAGAAGTTGGCTTTATAAAGTAATTGATAAATTAACTGAAGAAAAAGGATTTAAATTTAAACCTGACTTAGTTATAGGCTTTTGTAATGCAAACCTAAGTAAGTAAGCATTTGTTTATATCATGTGTAAAAAGAAAGGGAAATGATGGGCAAGGCCCAATGATGCTTGATTTTATAAAATATAATGAATGAGAATGATTGTATTAAATACAGTGTAAATGAAGAATAGTGTGAAACACAAGTATATAAACTTTGTAAGCAAACCAATTAAAAATAATGTAGAATAGGATGTATAGGAATGATTGCATGAAACATTGTAAATGAAAGACTGTATAAAACACAATGTATATGAATGAGGCACACAATAAAGTAACTGTTATGTGAAAATCACTACAAATATTGTTTAAAAAAGAGAGACAGAGACTTTGGGACCAGGCGAATGTAGATGCAAGAAAAACATAAGTGCCATCAAGTCAATGACCATGCAGGAGACAGTGAAAAGTCTCATAGGGTGTCTTTGGCTGAAACCTTTATAGTAGATGATTAGGTCTTTTCTTCTGTAGAGCTACAAATGGGTACAAAACATCAGAGTTTGGATTAGCTACCAAGTGTTTAACTTTTGCTCCTCTAGGATTTCTTGTCGAAAACACTTGATTTCCAGTGTGACTTCATGATAATTTTTTTAAAATAAATTTTTTCATGTCATTTTATTAATTTTAATGAACATTCACAGATATTTTGGATTTCCATTCATACATTCTTGCACTTCTTTCCCTGCCCAGCCCTCCGCCCCTCCCCAGTTCGCTCCTTTCTTTGAAAAGCAAAAGAAAAATTCTTTCCTTGCTATACAATCTGCCTCCCGCACCCCTCACACCACCCCGAGTACACTCCACTATGCAACCTCAATTCTGCTCCATAATATACTATCATATATAGCTTTTAAATTATTCTCTTCCTCATCCATTTTAGTGCAGTGTACATAATTTATGCAGTTTTTCCCAGTCTCACCCCAACCCTGATGCCAGTCCCATTCTACAACAGTGGCACAATGCAGTATTTGTCCTTTTGTGACTGAGATATTTCACTCAGCATAATGTCTTGTAACATAATTGTGAATAAAATTATTAATTTATGTCTTAATATTATTTAAAATATTAAATTCAGTAACACCTTTCTTACCAATATCACAAATCCAAACTAGGTGACAGATAGGATATAGAAGGTTAAACAGTAAAATTTTATAAGACCAATGGCTTATTTATTGGAAATGAACTTTTGTCAGCAAAACGGCTGTATATATGTTTTATATCAGATAGAATACACACAGATAGAGTCAAAGACAGCTGTGGAAATACATATTAAGGAACCTCAAGTAAGAACAAGATAGGACAAGATTCAAGTCTTTTGTTCATAAGGTCACTATAAATTGTATTAGATTTGACAGCATTTAACAACTATTTTAGATATATTGTATTAAAAACAAACAAACACAAAACAACAAACAAAACTGAAGTCAGGGACCTCTCCTAAGAAATGAGGAGCTTTCCAGATTCATGACAAGCAACATTGTCAGTTTGAGGACTAAGGTCTGTTTGATTCAAGTATAGTCTTTTCATTGTACAATCTTGCTACGCATCTGAGAACTGGACAATAAATGAGGATGGCAGAAGAAATGATGTTTTTGACTTGTGGTGTTGGATAAGAGGACTGAATATCTCTTGGACTACCAAAAGAACCAACTGCTATATTATGGAAAAACTACAGTCAGAGTACTTCTTGAAGGAAAAGATGGCAAAGCTTCATTTCACAGACTTTGGATAAGTTTTTAGAAGAGGCCATAACCTTTGGGCATCCCAGAGCTCAGGTGTGATGGTGGCTGAGACAGAAAAGATACCTCCTGCATTTTACATGCTGGAATGCACAAAGCGCGCTGTGAGGTAGAAAAGCTTCATACTGATGCTTTTTGCGTATATATTCCACAGAAGACCGGTCATGCATATGCTCTCAATGGGCTGGGAGAAATACTCTGCGACTCTCTCCGCCCTCACACACCCTTTAGAACACTGGAAATGGCCTTAGGCCTTGCAGTTACTGGGTTTGGAGCTCAAGACCTAAATCTGAGGCTGATCTATCAGCCGCATGACCTTGTGGTGCTCTCCAGATCTCTCTTCGAACCAACTGTTCCGTCTGATTTCAAAGTCAGTCAAAATTCATACTATTTTCTTAGGTTAGTATGTATTTATCACATATGTATCTATGGTGCACATACATATAATGACAATTATAGTTGTATAAGTATAATGAATGTAAATGTTTATGCGTTCCATTTCTTTCTTAACAATTTCTAATTTTCCTACATTCATGGCTCTCATATTCCATGTTCCAATCACTAGGGTCTGCTTACAACTGTTCCTCCTCCTTTGTATTTCTATACTTGATAGTTCTACCTAGGTTGCCGTTTCTGTTACTCTGCGTGTGTTCTGTTGTGCATAGGGTTTTCAGAGGCCTGCTATTTCAGAAGTGGGTGGCCAATCCTTCTTCCTAGTCTGTCTTAATCTGAATGTTCAGATTTAGAGGAGTATCTGACAGACAAGAAATTTGTGGAGCAGTGAAAGATAAATCCCTTATTGTGGAGTTAAGCATTAGTTACAGTGTTGACCCCACCCTTAGCCCAGTGCCTTGACCCACTTAATTCCCAGCTCTACCCTCCACCAGGATAACCCTTCCCATCTGCCAAGTCCCTTCAGAAAATATCTTCCATTGTCCAACCCATGATCTGACAGCTTGTATCTTAAGCATTCTTGGCTTCTGTGATTCCAGACACGTCGACTGCTGACATTTTTTCCTTTTGACCAGTGTCTCTTAAGTTTAGTTGTACTGTCTCCAAGGGAAGGTGGCGCGTCCTGTAGAACTCCTGTGTAGATTATGTTTTCTTTTGTGGCCTGAGGGCCTCAGGCCTAAGGGCCCTACGGCTTTTCCTCTGTACCTGCAATATGCCTCTTCGCTATTATCTGAGCTGACTTCCGCCAGTTAGGGACCTCTCTAAATTACTGAAGAGCAACAGTGTCTCTCTGGAGGCTAAGGTGCACCTGATACAGGTCATGGTATTTGCAATCACTTGTTATGCATCAGAGAGTTGGACAATGACTAGGGAGGACAGAAGGAGAGTGGATGCTTTTGAGCTGTGGTGCTGGAGTACTGAATGTACCATGGACTGCCAGGAAAACAAACACATCCATCTTGGAGAGGATTAAACCAAGCTACTCCTTGGAGGCAAGGATTCTGGGGCTTCATCTGACATACTTTGGACATGTTGCCAGGAGGGACGGGTCCTTGGAGAGGGGCATCATGCTTGGGAGGGTGGAGGGATGGCGCAGGAAGGGAAGACCCTCTATGAGATGGATTGACTTGGTGACTGGGGTAATCAGGATGGGTGTGTCAGAGGCAGTGCAGTTGGTGCAGGATAGAGCAGGGTTTAGGGCTGTTGTGCATAGGGTCGCTATGAGTCGCAAACGACTCGACGGCACATAACAACAACAACAAACAAGTATAATGAATGATAATTTGTAAATCCTTTAAATGTGAATACAGCAGCTACATGCATTAACAGAATTCTAGTTCATTATATGTATATAGAAGTCTTTGGATTGTACTGTGTTCAGATAAAAAAATTTAAAAAAACAACAACACCCAAACAGTTTACTGTGTTATATTGTCTTATGTTGTCAGGTATCATCAAGCCTAATTCTAGCTAGAGCAACCCTATGCACAAAATATCTGAAACCTGTCCTATTCTGTGCCATACTCATCCTCTCTGATACACTTGAACCCATTGCTGCAGTCCCTGTGTCAGTCCATCTGGATAAGGATCTTCATCTTTTTCGCTGACATTCCACTTTTCGAAGTATGAGGGTTCTCTCTAAGGAATAGCCTACCCTAGCAATATGGCGCAAGGGTCACTATGAGTCATATTCAACATGACAACTCTTAATCACTGATGAGTGAGACTAATGTTGCTATATTTGGAGGAATATTCTTTTTCTTTGTACATCACTTTTTTGTCAATGTGCTGTATGAAGTAAACTGGGTTTGCTGTGATGTCAAACCTTGTGCTATTATTGGGTATCAAATACCATAATGGTTTCCCCTTGCAGACAGTATTTAGTGGAGCTCCCAGTGGTAAAACAGATTTGGAAGCGGGAGTGGCATCCAGTTCCTAAACTATATGCTCCTGGAAACTCTATGAACTTGGAGAAATGATGAGAGTTATGGAAAAGCATTAGGTCTTTTGTTCATAGAGTCAGTATGAGTCATGTTCGACTTGACTAGCAATCAACAACAACAACAAGCAACAATCCTTTGGAGAGGGACATGATGTTTGTAAAGGTGAAGAGTAGTGAAAAAAGGAAGACTCTCCTGAGGATAGATTTACACAGTGACTGCTGCAATGGGTTTGAATATATTTGAAATAAAGAGGATGCCACCAGATAGTATAGTGATCAAATCAAATGAGGTTACTATGAGTCATACACAACTTGACAACACCTAAAACAACAATGAGTTGGGTTTGTTGTTTGTGTTTGTTTGTTGTTTACTGGTCGAGTTTTGTTTTATTTTTCCGGTTATACAAAAGGTTGGTGTCCATAGAAACTTTTTTGTAGGAATCTAACAATAACAATATCAACCACACTAAGGTATTATGAAAATTACCTTAAAGATAACATTTTTAATATGTAAGTAAATATGCTATCATATAAAAAATACAGGTACAATCAAGGGTATGCTATTTTTACTGTATGCTTTAAAGTTCTGCACCTTAAGTGAGTATTTATAGTTAATACCTATGCCTTTGTGGTACCCTGGCTATAGTACTACAGGGAACTGTAGTACTAAACCAACCCCCAGCAGTTTTGTGGGAGATAGATGGACATTCTCATCTCATGCAATTTATAGCTTCCAGAAAACTCCCGGAGGGTCAGCTGTGTAGGTCCCAACTCTTTAGAAATAAGCAAATAGGCCTGCATATTTTAAAATGTATTTTTTATGCAGAAAATGCTCAATATACACTGAATGAACAAATGAATCCATATTTATTAACGTTATCAAGCCAAAGGGTCACTATGAGTCACCAATGACTCCACGGCACTTAACAACAACAACAACAGGATAGAAAGAAATCAGTTGGCCTAGTGGACAGAAAGTAATGCTACCAAGCCAAAGGTGGTTAACTCTAATACACAGACCTCAGGTCTGTTTTTTTATTGGTTTTGGTCAAACATTCTTCCAGGTCATCTAGCCCTGGTCTGTCCACTTGCTGTACAGAGGTAACTCATGGTTGCTGTGGTGCTAAATACTGTGACACTGATGTGCATCTCCTCAATTTGAAAACAAGCTTGGAAGCAGGAGTGGCATCCACTTCCTAAATAGCTTGTCTGTGGAAACCCTATGAACCTGGAGAAAGGATGAAAGTTATACAAGTATCCAGGAGTTTCATTCATAAGGTCACTATGAGTTGCCTACAATTCGATGGCACTTAAAAACAACAACATTTATTAACATTCTTACATGAATGGATTATATTTTCCTTCTTCTAATTGTTGAGTTGTTGCCAAGTTTAAAAATTAAAAAAGTAAAAAATTATCTTGCTATACTTCAAGAGAGAGATATGCTTAAATTTCAGACTCATATTTACAGAGTTTTATTCATTTCTAGTAATCCTGAAAATACTTTCTTAATAGTCATTTAGTAATTAAGTGGAAAGGCGGGAAAGGACATGAAGAAAGGAGAAAGGAAAATAAAAATATACTGTGACTAAATCTTTGAGAACTAAGAATATGCATAAAATTTGTCTAATTCTAGCCATAAACTCACATTAACATTTTTATTATTATTCACTACTCTTTGTAAATTTAGTTTGTCAGTTTTTAAAAAATCATGTACACATCAAGTCATTTCAGCCCCTCTCACTTCTTCTACGATGTATATACTGTTTTTCAACCACAGCAAAGTTATTTTTAACCTAGAAAAGACTGTTACAAGCAATATCTTCCTTGATCATAACAATTTGATGTGGACTCATTCCCTGTGCAGATCTAAAGGAGAAAGTAAATTGGAATTTTTCATTTGGTGATACAGCAGCACTGCTGCTACCCTGGAGACCTGTTTTTGAAGACAGCCGAGAGATTTAGGTCCCTACACCAATTCGATTTAGGGGTCCATTTTAGGAGACTTGTTCACTCTCAAAAGAATTGGCAACTGAAGGTAATGGGACCACCTGTGAAATAGTCAATACTTCCCCATAGTATTAACTGAGGTTTTAGTTTGACAGAAACTACATGACATGTGGATGCTTTGCATTGCTTTTTTTTTAGGCTGTTTTTGGTTTGTATTTTTTACCACACCAGTGATCTGAAATATAATTTAATTCATTTGAGTGAGCCTAACAAACACAACAACTTATGCAGAAATATAGACAGGATTGAATGTGAATACCGAGGTATAGAATTTAGGGGGATTTATTGTAGAACTGAGATTATGTTTACGAATTGAAAAAACTGAAATATGCCAAGATCAGTATTTACATGAGACAAACAAATACAATTTAAAAAATTTACTTTCTGCTCAATCTGAATAAATTTTATCTTTCCTGTCATTCACTTTAGAATAAATATTGAAGATAGAAATATTTTTAAACGGCTTTCTGGAAAAATAAATGCATTAACATAATGATTGTTTCCAAAAGTCAAATGATATAACTATATATTTCTTTTTCTTGATGTGAATGCTGTCCTCCTATTTTTGAAATATTTAAAATAAATTATCAAGAAGGGGAAACTAATGGGTCATCCTCCTTTCCTTAATTATGCTTGAGGTTAATGAGGCTGCTGGCACTACAATTTTGAGTAATATTGCCTCTGTATTTGTAGATAAAATCTCTGGGAAACTTTCAATCCATAGTGATTTTTTAGTAAATTATTCACCATATTTGAGTTACAAAAGCTCAGTTTTTATAAATTTCTACAATTATGCTTCTGAAGCTAGTATTTAAGTACAAATGGAAAGATTGGTCTGTGAATTTATACTTTCTAGTTAACTGACATAGGCAATACAGATTTTAAAATGGATTGGCTTGAATTACATTTAAAAAACTGTTTCCAAAAATACTACATAACTTGGTAGAGCCTATAGAGCATAATGATGAGTGAACTAATTCAGTCTTACAGGGACAAAACTGGTAATAAAGACCATTATTGTAAAAATAGAAGGATAACTAGTAAAACATTTATGGGGACCCATCGGAGGAAGGATGGGAACAAAGAGGTGAGCATGGGTAGGGGCAAAACTATAGGATTGCACAGTTTAGTAGGTTAAGGGAGGGGGTGAGAGAAATGGGAATGATCTAATGGGACCAGAAGAGATTGGCAAGGTCCAATGGTGAATAATGTGAAACACAATGTATACAAACTTTGTGAAGAAATCAATTTAAAAGAATAATAGAATGTATGACAATTTAAAGAGATAGTTAATACATTTATTTTCATGATAATGAAATAATTATAAAATAAATAATCAGACTAAGGTAGAATATTAAAGCTGAAAAACATAATAATTATATAGTGATATCAATATATTCTTGATAAAACTGAGAAGTATGGTAAGTCTAGAACATTTAATTGTGTTCATGTGGAATGAAGAAAAAAGCAGTACTTTGAACAGAAAAGAATAAAAAATTTAAAATCATGAAAGGTGTCTGTAAAGGTGAGGTCTTTTTTCCATATTAGTTAAATACATATGCTAAGAAAACAATGCAAAAAACTGTGCTATATGAAGACTTGACATCATAATTGTAAGAAGACTCATCAATAACCTGTGCAATGCAGATGACACAACCTGCTTGCAGAAATGGAAGAAGACTTGAAGCATTTGCTTCTGAATGTCAAAAACTACACAACTTTCAATATGGATTATGTTTCAATATCAATAAAAAAACAAAACCAGAAACAAACAAAAAAAAACACCCAACCACACAAACAACCCTTTGTAAAGGGAACAGATACTATGTGGAGAAAGCCAAGTCTGATTCTACCTGCTCCATAAAGGGGAATCATCTCCATCAGTGATGTCTGTGGTACCATACAAGTAGCTACATGGTCAGACATGTTCAAGTTGTCCTGCTTTTATTCACTCCAGTGGAGTGTTCATTATCTATCCTTTTTTCCCCTTCCCTTCTTCTCACCCTGTCTTGATTGTACTATCATAATAGTGGACTTATTCAGTATTTGTCTCTTTGTGCCTGAGATATTTTACCTATCATAATGTCTTTCAGATTCATCCATGTTGTGTAGTGTTTCATGTGTTCACTGATTTTCAATATTGCTTGATATTCCATTATGTGAATATACCATAGTATCTCTATACATTCAATCATTGATACTTACTTGGGCTACTTCTATTCTTTTTGCTATTGTAATTAATGCTGTATAAACATGGATTTTTTTGTATCTGTTTTTATCTAGCTATAATATTGTTGGGTATATTCCTCGAAGTATAGCTGGGATAAGGGGTATTTTTATTTCCAATTTTTAAGGAATCACCAGATGGCCCTCACAACAGTTCTACCATTTTACATACCCCCCCAGCAATGTATGAGAGTTTGGATCTCTATACATCCTTGCCAGTATTTGTTGTTTATTGTCCTGATGAATTTTATATTGTTGTTGGGTGAGATAATATTTCATTGGTGTTTCGATTTGCATCTCTCTAATAGCTAGCAATTTGTAGCATTTTCCCACGTGTTTCTTTTCATCTGATCTTCTTTGGTGAAGCTGTAGTAATCTCTTTGCCTATTTTGTGATTTGGGCTGTTTGTCATTTTGTATTGATGTAATGGAGCAGTCTTAACAGTTTTAGTTATGGATCCCTTATCAGACAGTCATTGCCAATTATTCTCAGAAAAACTGTCACAAAGTTTTTTCAGAAAAGGGAAAAAGAAGTAATAATCCCAAATTCATTCTATAAAGAAAACATAACTCTGATACTAAAGACTGGTTAGGCCTTACAAAATAAGAAAACTACAAACCAATACCTCTCATGAATATAGATGTAAAAATTCTTAACTAAAACTACTCAATGGAATCAAGCAGCAAGACTAGTACATCACAATCGGGTTGGATTCTTAACAGGCATGCAGGAATGATTCAACATAAGAAAAAAGTCATTATATCAGTAAAACAAAATACAAGAACCACATGATCATCCCAGTTGATTCATAAAAATCTTTGGACAAAATCAAACACAATTTCCTGATAAAAACAGTCAACAAAATAATAGTGGGGGAATTCCTCCATATAATTTATAGTATAAATGCTAAAACAGCAAGCAACATTATCCTCAATGTCACTGTTATGTGCCATCTAGTCACTTGTGACTCAAATCAATCCTGTACAATAGCTCTGAATCCTGCTCTATCCTGAGCCAATCTTCATGTCTCTGGCACACTTTTCCCCATTATCCAGTCTCTGAGTAAATCCATCTCATTGAGGGTCTTCCTCTCTTGCATTGCCCCTCCACCCTCCCAAGAATAATGTCCCTCTCCAAGGACGAGTCCCTCCTAGCAACATGCCAAAAGTATGTCAGAAGGAACTTCAGAATACTTGCCTCCAAGAAGCAGCCTGGGTTCACCCTCTCCAGGAGGAACCTGTTTGTTCTCCTAGCAGTCTATGCTATATTCAATATTCTCCAGCACCACAGCTCAAAGGCATGAATTTTCCTTCTATCATCTCTCGTCATTGTTCAGCTTTCTGATGCATAGCAAATAATTGTGAAGACCATGACCTGGAACAGGTGTACCATAGTCTTCAGGCTGATATCTTACTGATGGTTTCTTAATCCTATGGAAAAGTCCCTCACAGTAGATTTTCCCAATGCAATATGTCTTTTGATTTCCTGGCTGTCGGTACCAAGAGTATTGGTTCTGGAGCCAAGCAAACTGAAGCTGTTAACAATCTCAATCTCTTCACTCTTTATTATGATGTTCCCAATCGAACTACTGGTGAGAATCTTTGTTTTCTTGATGTTGAGCTTCAACCCATATTGAAGATTGCAGTTTTGTGGGGTTTTGTTCTTTTTTTTATTAATTTTAATCAATATTTACAGATATTTTGGATTTCCATTCATTCATTGTCGCGCTTTTCTCCCTTCCCAGCCCTCCTCCATCCCAGTTCACTTCTCTCTTTGAAAAGTAAAAGAAAAATTCTTTCATTGGTATACAATCCCCCGAAGACTGCAGTTTTTTACCTTCTTCAGCAAATATCTTGGGCCCTCATTAGTTTTTGGCAAGCAATGTTGTGTCATCTGCATAACACAGGTTGTTGATGAATCTTCCTCCATTCCTGATTCCATATTCCTTCTATAGAGCCAGCTTCTCTGATGATCTGCTCCGCATATAAATTGAAAAGGAAACAACACATATATGCCATATCTAAAGGCCACATCACCCTCTCCTGTGAATTTATACTACTGTGACAATAGTATGCTATAAGTGGAAGAAGAGAAGCACTAAGTCACAAGAGGTCAGTCCTGGAGCACAAGCTCAAGGCAAAGGACTTTTCCTCTGAACCATCTGAGATAGAAACCCTTCCCTAATACTTGTACTTAAAATTTGGACTTAGAGACTCCTAAACTCAAGAGAGACTGGCTGCAGCAGTGGACCAAAAAAAGGGTTCCATGAAAGTAAGGTCATTGAGACTTTAAATTGTTTATTTTAGCTGTGTCATTAGGGAGGATCAACAGCTAAAGAAAGACAATATGTTTGGTTAAGTAAAGAGTACATAAAAATTAGAAAAATTATCAATGAAATGGATTGATGCTATATCCTCAACAATGGTTCCAAACATCAAAGATCTCAGCAATGTGCTGTACCTAGAAACTTTGTACTGTTATATATATGGCTTCTACAAGTTAGGGGTGACTCTATAATAGTTAGGAAGAATCAGGCTAAAAGTTAAAGTAAATTCAAAATCATTGAGAAAAAAACATCCTGAATGCCATTATGCACAGTAAAAGTGTCAATACAATAAAAAAAATCCTTAAATTTTGATTACTGGTTTGATATTCTGAAGTAAGAGAGCCAAACTTAAAACTCGGAAACTTCCTAAATATAGAGTAATTATAGTAGATACTTTCTGTAATAAGTTGGGTCTCTGACAGGACGAACATGAAATAGAAGTAAATTTATCCTGTTACTTTATTCCAAAAAAGTTTAATTAATTTTTTTCAAAAACTCTGTCAGTAATAAATCAGCATGCAGATAACTTTTATTGAGAAACTATAAAGACAAGAAAGTCACGTTATGAATTTGAAGCCCAAGTTCCACATCTTGAAGTAAAATTGTCTTAGACAAGAGCTAATCACAAAATCATCTACACAACTTCAAATAACTTTTGAATAAGTGTACTCATAATGTAATAAAAATAACTAAACATCTAGGAAAAAGAAAACATAAGAAGCAAGGAAAAAAACACAAAATAAAGGACAGAAATATACCTCCAAAGAATTCATACAGGAATTTAAAAGTACAGTAACTCACATATAGAGAATGAAACACACATTATTTAAATTGTTACTATATGCATACACTTTGTATAGGTGAGAGGAAAACACACATAGACCAAGAAGCATCAGCCATATGCAAACAAAGCAGATTTGTTGTTGTTGTTGTTGTTGTTGTTGTTGTT
>NW_006399763.1:28958428-28968061 GCF_000299155.1 Elephantulus edwardii | reverse complement strand
AGCTTGTTGTGATCCACACAGTCAAAAGCCTTTGCATAGTCAATGAAGCACTGATAGACATTCTTCTGGTATTCTTTGCTTTCTGTCAAGATCCAACTAACATTAGCTATAATATCCCTAGTACCACCTCTTCTAAATCCAGCCTGTACATCTTGCAGTTCTCTGTTGACATATTGTTCTTAAAAGCAGATTTAAAAAGTATGAGAATAAAAGTTTTAATAAAGGTTAAATAAAATAAAATGAATGAATGAATTAAACAGCTGATGTGTATTATATACAGCTGAGAGAAGACTTAGAAAACTAAATGATAGTTCTGGGGAAAAGAAACATTTCACTCATGCTGTTTTTGTTGTTGTTAGGTGCCATGACGTTGACCCTATAAATAGCAGATATGAAACATGATCTAGCATGTACCCTCTTCATGAACTCTGTCCTGCTCAAGTGCATTGTGGTAGTAACTGTGTCAAACTATCTCTTTGAAGATATTTCTCTCTTTCTGTGACTTTCTACCTTTTCTAGTATGATGTATCTCTCCAAGGAATGATTTCTTCTGAAAATATGTCCAGAATAAGTGAGTTAAAGTTTCACCATCCTTACGTCTAGTGAACACTATGGTTGCACTTCCTTCAAGACAGGTTTGTGGTTTGTGGTTTTTGTTTGTTTGTTTGTTTGTTTTTTCTTTCAGTGTTCAAAACTCTTCACCAACACCACAGTTCAAAGGCATGGATTCTTCTCTTGTCATCCTTATTCATTGTGCAACTATCAGATACATAGGAAGCAATTGAAAAGACAATGGTTTTGATCAGGCACAACTTTGTTTTTAAACTGACATCCTCACTCTTTAGAATTTTACATATATTCTTGACAACATATTTTATCAATGCAATATATTTTTGTAAATTTTTATTTCTTTACTGTGAACATCGTGGGTGTTGATGATGGATTCTGGTAAAATGAAATTGTTGACAACTTCAATCTGTTCATCCTCTCTTGATGTTGTCTATTGGTCTAGTGGTAAGCATTTTTGCTCTCTTTATGTTGAGATGTAACTTATATTGAAGCCTTTATGTATATAGTCTTTCTTTGATGTGCAGTAAGTGCTTCTTGTAAATCATTCTTACTTTTAGCAAAGTTTATCATCTACAGAAGGCAAGTGTGGATGACTCTTCAGTCCTAATATCACATTCTTCATATAGTGCAGCTTCTCTAAGATTCACTGAAATAACACATTTATTAAGTATGGGGAAAGGATACAACCCTGGATCTCATCCTTCCTTATTTTAACTATGCAATTTTCATAAACATTTTCCTTCCTGCTCACACTCCAATACAATGGGTAATATATGTCTTATTTCAGATTATTAATATCCATGAACTTAATGTTTAATCATTCATTCCTTTCATCCATTTCAATGCAGTGGATTGCAAAAATGTTTCTTCTTTCACCCATTCCAGTGTTCATTATCTATCCATTCTTTCCTGCTCTACCATCAGTTGCCTATAATTATGATATTCTTACCGTAGTGGGCTGCAGTATTTGTCTCTTTATGATTGAGATATTTCATTTAGAATAACATCTTCCAGACTCAAACATGTTCTGTAATGTTTTATGAGTTCACTGTATTTCAGTTTTCATAATAGTCCATTGAGTAAGTGAACCACAGTTTCATAGTTTACCATTCTTCTTTATATAATATTTGAGCTGCTTTCATCTCTTTGTTATCATAAATAATACTGCAATACCAATGGATGGATGGGGATATATGTGTGTGTGTGTGTGTGTGTATATATATGTGTATATATATATATATATATATATATATATATACACACACACATATATATACACACACACGTATATATATACGTGTAAATATATGTATATGTATATGTATATATGTATGTTTGTGTCACTTCTCTGTCTTTATTACGGTATAGTCCCAATTTTCAACTTTTTGAGCAAGTATTGGTTTAAGACTACAAACTTTAGCTATTGTTTATTACTCAACTTACTGTGAAGCTGCCACAGCCCTTTGGATATTTCCATTGTTCTTTTGACCCAGCATTATGTTAACATACATTTCTTGGCATTTTAGACATGTTTTGTTCTGCTTAGGCAGGGAACAGGAATATTATTTAATCTTAAAAAATATATAATATTATTAGATATTATAATATAAAATATTTGAAATAGTGTTGTTGTTGTTCTTATATGCCTTCAAGTCGCTTACGACTCATACCAGCCCTATGTACAACAGCCCTAAACCCTGCTCTATCCTGTGCCAATCACACTGTCTCCAATATACCCATCCCAATTACCCCAGTCACTGAATCAATCCTCTTCATAGAGGGTTTTCCCCTCTTGTGCCATTCCTCCACCTTCCCAAGCGTGACATCCCTCTCCAAGAACTTGTCCCTCCTTAAAACATGTCCAAAGTATATTAAACGAAGCCCCAGAATCCTTGCCTCCAAGAAGTAGCCTGGTTTAACCCTCTCCAGGATAAATCTGTTTCTTTTCTTGGCAGTCAAGGGTACATTCAATACTCTTCTCCAGCACCACAGCTCAAAGGAATCAATTCTCCTTCTAGCCTCCATAGTCATTGTACAACTCTTTGATGCATAACAAGTGATTACAAAGACCATAGCCTGTATCAGACACACCTTAGTCTCCAGAGTGACAACATTGCTCTTCAGTACCCTGGCAAGGTCCCTAACAGCAGACTCTCCCATCGCAATATGTTTTGGTTTTTTGTGGCTTTTTTTTTTTTATTTCCTTGCTATTGTTGCCAAGAATGTTGGCCCTGGAGCCAAGCTGACTAAAGCTGTGAACAATCTCTATCTCATCATCCAGATGCTGCCAATTGGTCCAGTGGTGAGAATTTTTGTTTTCTTGACATTAAGCCTCAATCCATAATGAAGGCTCCAGTACTTGACCCTCTGCAGCAAGCAGTTCAGGTCCTCCTCAGTTTGAGCAAGCAGGGTTGTGTCATCTGCAGATTGTTAATAGATCTTCCACCAATCCTGATGCTACACTTCTCCTCATAGAGCACAGCCTCTCAGATAATCTGTTCTGCATACAAGTTGAAAAGGTATGGAGATAGGACACATTCCTGGCATACACCTTTCCCAATTTTGAACCATGCAGTGTTTCCTCGCTCTGTTCTAACAACTGCCTCTTGGTCCAAGTATAGGCTTCACAAGTGTTCTGGGATTACCATTCTTCTCAGAGTCGGCCACAGTTCATTATGACCCACACATTCAACACCTTTGCATAATCAATGAAACACAGATATACATTCTTCTGGTAATCTCTGCTTTCAGCTAAGATCCAACTACCTTCGCTATAATATCTCTAATACCACGACCCCTTCTAAACCCAGCCTGGACTTCTGGTAGTTCTCTGATGATGTGTTGTTCCAGTCGTTTTTGGTTAATCTTCACTAGAATCTTGCTTGCATGTGAAATCAATGATATTGTTCTTTAGTTTCCACACTCAGTTGGGTCACCCTTCTTTGGAATGGGAACAAATATAGATCTCTTCCAGTCAGTTGGCCAAGTGGTTGTTCTCCAGATTTCTTGGCACAACTTGGTGAGCACATCCAGGGCAGCATCTGTTAGCTGAAATATGTCAAATGGTATACCATCTATTCCTGGGGTCTTATTTTTTGCTATTTCCTTCAAAGCAGATTGAAATTTTCCTTCATCACCATAGGCTCTTGCTCATATGTTATTTCATTAAATTCTTCTCTCTGCCAATTATTTTTGATACAGTGACTCAGTATAGTCTTTCCATCTTCTTTTAATACTTCCTGGATCAGGTTTGAAGCCTTGAACACTAATGAGCAAATACCTAATGAGTTGTAGGAGGATGTAAAATGTATCCATCCAGGAAGAGTGCAAATAGTCATTACAAATACAGTAGAGAAAAAAACACACACAAATAGATGTCAGAAGAAACTCTGAAGATTGCACTGGAGTGCAGAGAAGCCAAAGCATAAGGAAGAATTCAAGATACTAAAGAGCTGAACAGAAGATTCCAAAAGGCAGCAAAGGATAACAATGCAAAATATTACAATGAAATGTGCAAGAAGCCAGAGTTGGAAAATCAAAAAGGCCTAACTCGTTCAGCATTTCTTTTTTTTTTTGTCGTTCAGCATTTCTTAAGCTCAAGGAACTGAAGAACAAATTAAAACCTCGAGTTGCTATAATCAAGGATTCTTTCGGCAGAATATTAAATGATCCAGAAAGTATTAAAAAAAGATGGAAAGAATTTTAAATATAATTCCATTTAATCTTAAATATTGTTGACTATGGATGCTCTCATTAATTTTTCTAAAAGAAGGATATTTCTGAAACTATTAGGTAAAACTAGATTTTTCCATAAGTTTTGTCTGAAAATCATGAGAAATTAATTTACTTTTTGGTGGCTTAATTTTGTACTTTGTAGGGAAAGAATTTACTCTATATCATATCAAATATTCATGTAAATATTTTATCACTGGTTTAAAATAACTTGTGGATGAAAAAATTTTAGAAAATAAAAAGAAAGCAATGAACAAAAATAATGCTTTTTTAAATCTGCTATGAAAGACAAAATTACATGTAACAACTATTATCTAAATGAAGGAAGAAAATCTTGATTGGATATGGGGGTGGAAATTATGAAGGATAAATCAATAGCCTTTGATTAAATCAGCGTTAGAGGAGAAAACCAATACTATTATAAGGAAAATAATTTGATTTAAGAATAAATAGTCTACATTTTCAAAAGTTCAGGAGTGTGTTAATTAACTTGCTGCTGAGGTAACATAACACAAGTGGTGGTGGTGTTAGAAGCCTTTGAGTCAGAACTGACCTATAGCTGAACCACTGGTGGGTTTTCAAAGGCAGTTAACACATGAGAGGAGACTGTCCATCCTTTGAATAACTTTAAAGAATATTTATTTCTTTTCTCATGATTCTAGAGGTTAAAAGTCAAAATAATGGTATCAGTCTCCTTAATCCCTTCCTGTTAGCTTAGACTTTCCTTGATTCTCTAGTGATTCCCATTCACTATCTGCCTTAGTATGTATACATTCTGTATCTATACTACCACTTTAAAAAAGCACTTAGAATTGAGCAAATTTTAAACTGCCCTCCTCAGAGATGGATACTATCTGAGATAGTCTGAGGATATAAAGTCACTGCAAAAATAGTTTTACGCTTTACAATGACAGAATATCTAGGACTGAACAGTGTTTCCTTCTCATATTTACAGGAATGAAATAAGTTGTCACCATCTGGAAAACACCTAGAAATCTAGCTATTATGACACTGTTCAGTCCTAAACTGATTCTGCCATAGTATATTACATTATACAAAATGATTACATTATGTTAGATCAACGAGAGCCAGTAGTTAGGGTTTGAACACACTGTTTTCAAGGGGACAAAAAATAAATCTGTAACAGTGGTCAAAGAAAAAATATTTGTCAACCAAATAGTATAAAATTTCAATATAAGAAGTGAGCATATTACTAATCCTTATAAATTTAGGGAAGTATAACAAGCAAATTGAATCATAAAATGTACATAATTCAATACTATAATTGAAATTCATAGGTCATCTTTTTAGTCACGATTATTATAACTGAATATTTGGTATTGCTATCATCACTTATGTACAATCTCACTAATTTATCATCCCAATTTTTTTCATCATCTTTAAAAAGTGCATAGTTCCTTAAGCATTACATCTCTTTTCTCTGTCCTTCTACATGCCCTTACAAAAGACTGATATTAACTTGAGTTTATAGTCACTTTTTTAGTCTAGATATGTCATGTAACTGGGATCATGCAATATTTTTTCTTTTTCTGACTAACTTAATTCACTCAGAAAAAAGTGTTTTCAAGCTCAACCCATGTTAAAGCACATGTCAGGACTTAATCTCTCCTTATAGCTGAGTAATGCTCAATTGTATGTATGTACCACGTTTTTCATTAGATATGTTTTTTCCATAGTTTACTTTTATGATATAAAAATTATCATAAAATATATACTTATGTAGTAAATAATTATAGTGAAGTAGTACTCAAATAAATACACAATCAATATATCAATTATTTGGAGTGCCATATGTTGTTGTTGTTGTTTTTATGTACCATCAAGTCGACTACAACTCATCACAAATCTATGAACAATAAATAGTTCTGAACCTTACCCTATCTTGAGCCAACCTCACTTTCTTTGACACACCTGCCTTCATTGCCATAGTTACCATGTCAATTAATCTCATTCAGGGTGTTCCTGTCCTGTGCTGGCCCTCCACCCTTTCAAGCGTGATGTCTTTCTCCAAAGACTGATCCCTTCTAAAACATGCCCAAAGTATATGAGACAGAGCTTCAGAATTCTTGTCTCCAATGAGCAACCTAGTTTTGCCCTCGCCAGAATGGACTTTTTTCTTTTCTTGGCAGTCCTTGTTGAGTTAAATACTCTTCTCCAAAACCACAATGAAAAGGCATCAGTTCTTTTGCCATAATTAGTCATTGTTCAGCTTACCAATGCATAATGAAATGAAATTTTGCATTGTTTCAAGAAAGGAAAGATTCTCACCACCAGAACAATAGCCAACATCATATGGAGAAGAGACTGAGATTGTTAACAATTTCATCTTGTTTAGGTCTTTAATCAACACTTTTAGCACCAGCAGTTAGGAAGTAAAAAATTAATTTCTTTGGGAAAGTCTGCTGTCAGGGACCTCTCCAAAGTGCTAAGGAGCACAAAGTCAGTCTAGAGAATAAGGTGTGCCTGATACAAGCTGTGATCCTCTCAATTATTTTCTATGCATATAAGAGCTAGAATTTCAGATACCATAGGAAAAAAAATATATCATTATAGATGATCAAAATTTTTCTACATATTCCCAGAGCATGCTTGTTTCATTTCTATGAGAACTAGGGGATCCAGAACCCTAAAGGTAATATTAAGAAAAAAATATAAATATCCATTCTATCAATCTAGTTTTCATACTCAGATATTCCTTGAATAGTCCCATTATAATAAGATCTTTATCTGTCCATATTTATGGATAAAGCAAAGGCGCTCTGGAGGTCTGATCTACTGGGAGTTCTGTTACTAACCTAAAAGTACTATCTATCTACTGGATCAAATTCACAAGTGGCTCTATGGGAAAATGATTGCCAATCTCCTTCTGTACAAATCACAACCCCAGAAAACCTGTTCATGGTTTAGCTATGGGTCATTTCTGACTCAACAGCAGTGAGTTATTGATGGACAGGATATTCCTCAAAGCAAAAAATTAAAAAGTGTAATTCACTCTTTTCTTCCTTCTTGATTTGTCAGTGATTATAATGACTTATGTTTTAAAATAATTATGAAATTGTAAATGTGATACTAGTTCAAATTATTCTGATGGTTTATGGCTAACAAAAGAAAAACAAAAAAATCCCAAGAAAACAAAAGCTAAGCTTTTTCTATACATAGTGGGAGAAAACCCCACACAGATTTGTTTTTCAAAGAAAGATGGAAATTTTATTTAAAAAGTTAGGTCATCTACTGTGTGGATCACAAGCTGTGGCTGACTCTGAGAAGAATTGGAATCCTAGAACATTTGATTGTGCTTATGCAAAACCTATACTTGGACCAAGAGGCAGTCATCAGAACAGAGCAAGGAAACACTGCATGCTTCAAAAATGAGAAGGGTGAGTGTAAATGATGTGTCCTAGCTCCATATCTTTTCAATCTTTATGTGGAACAGATTATCTGGGAGGCTGGGCTCTACATGGAAAAGTGTGGCACCAGGATTGGAGGGAGATTCATCAACAATCTGTGTTATTCAGATGACACAGCCCTGCTCACTGAAACTGAGGAGGATCTGACGTGCTTGCTGCAGAAGGTCAAGGACTGCCATCTTCAATATACATTGAAGTTCAACATCAAGAAAACAAAGATTCTCACCACTGGGCTGATTGGCAACATTATGATAGATGATGAAGAGGTTAAGATTGTTAACAACTTCATTTTGTTTGGCTCTACATTCAACACTCTTGGTACCAGCAGCCAGGAAATTGAGAGATGAATTATATTGGGAAAGTCTGCTGTCGGAGATCTCTCCAAAGTACTGAAGAGCAACGATGTCAGTCTGGACATTAAAGTGCACCTGATACAGATCATGATCTTTGCAATTACTTGCTATGCATCAGAGAGCTGGACAATGACTAGGGATGATAGAAGAGTTGATACCTTTGAGCTGTGGTGCTCGAGAAGATTATTTAATATACCATGGATTGCTTGGAAAACAAACAACTTTATCCTGGAGAGGATGAAGTCAGGCTGCTCCTTGGAGGCAAGGGTTCTAAAGCTTTGTCTGACATACTTTGGACATGTTTCAAGGTGGGATCAGTCCTTGGAGAAGGACATCATGTTTGGGAGGGTGGAAGAACAGTGCAGGAGAGGAAGACTCTTGACGAGATGGATTGATTTGGTCACTGGAGTAATGGGATAGTCATGTGAGAGACAATAAGATTAACAAGGGATAGAACAGGGTTTAGGGCTGTTGTACAGAGGTTTGCTATGAGTCCCACACAACTCAATGGCACATAACAATGACAAAAACAATTTGCTGACTTTTTTTCCCTCATCATTCTATCTTCTCTTTACTGTATAACACTGTGAATTTCAACTACAAAGAAACTGCAACCTTTTATCTCTTTTCAAGACTATAAATCTCCTAAAGATTCACTGCTAACTTTGAACCAGCAGAAACTTGCAGCCTTTGGTTAGCTGTGCAACTCTCTCTGATCTGTGGATTAAAAGAGCTCCCTTAGGTTAAACTGTGGTAGAATGCATTCTTTAAGACATAGCTCATTACTCTCATGGGCTTCTTGAGGGTGACAAGATTATTGAAGCTTCCAATATTTTCTCTAAAAACAAAAGAAAAGATTTAGGAACTTGGTAAGTTTCCAGGAAAATAAAATCATTTTATGACATAAAAATGCATACAGGATGAAATGTATATAGTGTCACAGGACAGAACATAAACTTGACTTTGAAATAAATTTCTCAGTAGTACAATGTCTACTGGCCAGGTCTCAGGAAGGTTTTCTATCCTGGTATGACTGAACATTCTATCATTAAATTCTGAAACACTTTTATTTCTCTATTTGAGTAGGGGTAAAAGTACATATGTCTATTTAGTTGTGCTTGAAGAATTTGAATGGTATTGATATTTCCAGATGACTATTTTGATTCTGGCAGCATTTCTTCGCATTTTCTTTAGTTTTGCCACTGAAAGAGTTACAATATGAAATGAATAACCATTTCTTTTGATGTCACTGAAATATATTTTAAGTGTTGAAGCAGATCTTTCCTGTTGTCTTCTTAAAAGCTTTAAAAAAACCCAAGTTTTAATAAAAACCAGTAATTTATGTTTATCTCCATTGAGTTTCTGCCAATAGAATACTAGAATTGACTGAGTTAATAGTGTAATGACTCATAATTTATTTTCAAGCAACTATTACATGACATCAAAAGAACAGATGAAATGGGCAACTCAAAAGCTTTAATGGATAACTAAAAGATTTATATTTGACAGAGAGAATACAGAGCTGGAGCTAAGAAAAGCAATACCCTTCA
>NW_006399763.1:28951695-28956528 GCF_000299155.1 Elephantulus edwardii | reverse complement strand
AGGTAATAGCTCTTGATCCTAAATAGAGAAAAAAAGAAACTTGAGAATATTTCAAAAGATGACACATTCTTCACTGGACTTTGGTTTACTGATCTAAAAACAGTGATGTGAATGTCTAAAAATTACAAAATCCCAACTTTCCCACTAGAAATTACCTCCCTTTTCTTTGTAAATGAAGCAGGATCTTCATTAGATTATATTTTCTAGATTTTTAAACATAAAGCAAGATGTATAAGAACTTTGTAAGCACATCAACTTTAAAAAAGGGGGGGAGTTAGAGAAATAGCAATACAATATTATTTCTTCCATTAAATATGTATGCATTGCATTGACAGCTCCAATGGCCTAGTGAGTGGCAAGCAGCTTTTCTGAAGTTCTTAAGGCATGTGGTTCAAGGCAACCAGGTGCTGTAGTTATTTGCCTCAGAAATCTCACTGGAGGGTCAACTATGGGTTGGTTCCAAATTGAGGATATGCAACAAAAACAATTGAAAACTTCAATATTTTTAATCAAATCTGCAGAGAATTAGCACCTTTTTAAATGTATAGACTACGAGGTAAAATTTAGTTTCTTGAAATAAATGTTTGGTCCCAGACAAAGTGAGCCTTCTCTTCATGTTTTTATGTCTACTACATTAACATCATCAAAGCTGTTATAGAAGGTCCTGAAGTTACATGTTGTTATTCTTATTATGTGTCATCAAATCAACTACAACTTACAGCAATCCTATGAAAAATGGATCTTAACCTTATCCTTTCCTGAGTCAACCTCAAAGTCTCTGAAGTCCTTGACTCCATTGCCACAGTCACTGTGCCAATCTATCTCCTCTGGGTGTTCCTCTCCCACACTGGCTCTTTACCCTTCTTAGCATGATGTCCTTTTCCAAGGACTGGTGCCTCCTTTCAACATGCCCAAATTATGTGAGATAGAGTTTCAAAATGTTTGATTACAAAGAGAAACCTGGTTTCACCTACTCTAGGATGTAAATGTTTGTTTTATTGTCAGTCCTTGCTATGTTCAATATTCTCTTTAGCACCACAACTCAAAGACCCACCAGCAGGTTTTCAGAGGCAGTTAATCACATGGGAAGAGATTGCCCATCCTGTTCCAGTGGAGCATCTGGTGGCTTCAAACACTCAAATCCTATGGGATTGCAGAACAGCTTCTTGATACTAGGCCAAAAGAGATCAATTTCTCACATGAATGCTCTCTTTCGCTCACTGTTGTGTGCTATGATTCATTTTCTCTCTCTCTCTGCCCCCTCTGGTCCCCACTCCACTCCTCTCTCTCTTTATATATATATATATGTGTGTGTGTGTGTGTGTGTGTGTGTGTGTGTGTGTGTGTGTATGAAGAATTTCAAGCTTTTTTGAGGGATATAGCAAAAATTAGGCCCCAGGAATAGATAGTAAAACAATTGATGAATTTCAGCTAACTGATGCTGCCCTAGACATGCTCACCAAGAAATCTGGAGAAAAACCAATAGGCCAACTGACTGGGAGAAATCTATGTTTCCATTCCAAAGAAGGGTGACCCAACAGAGTGTGAAAAGTTTAGAACAATATCATTGATTTCACATGCAAGCAAGATTCCACTGAAGATTATACAAAAATTACTAGAACAGCACATCAGCAGAGAACTGCCAGAAGTCCAGGCTGGGTTTAGAAGGGGCCGTGGTACTAGGGATATTGTAGCTAATGTTAAATGGATCTTAGCTGAAAGCAGGGAATACCAGAAGAATGTCTATCTGTGTTCCATTGATTATGCAAAGGAGTTAGACTGTGTGGAATACATAACAAACTGTGGCTGATTCTGAGAAGAATGAGAATCCCAGAACACTTGATCATGCTAATGAGAAACCTATACTTGGACCAAGACGCAGTCATCAGAACAGAGCAAGGAAACACTGCATGGTTAAAAATTGTGAAGGTTGTACGCCAGGGATGTGTCCTGTCTCCATACCTTTTCAACCTGTATGCAGAACAGATTATCTGGGAGGCTGGGCTGTATACGGAAGAATGTGGAGTCAAGACTGGTGGAAGATCTTTCAACAATCTGTGTTATGCAGATGACACAACCCTGCTTGCTGAAACTGAGGAGTACCTTAAGCACTTTCTGAAGAGAGTCAAGGACTGTAGCATGCAATATGGATTGAGGCTGAATGCCAAGAAGACAAAGATTCTCACCACTGGACCAATGGGCAGCATCAGGATGGATGGTGAATAGATTGAGATTGTTCACAGCTTTAGTCTGTTTGGCTCTACAGTCAACACTCTTGGCACCAGCAGCCAGGAAATGAAAAGACATATTGCCATGGGAAAGCCTGCTGTAAGGGACCTCTCCAAAGTAATGAAGAGCCATGGTGTCTCTTTGGAGACTAAGGTGCATCTGATAGAGGTCATGGCCTTTGCAATCACTTGTTATACATCAGACAGTTGGACAACGACTAGGGAGGAAAGAAGAAGAATTGATGCCTTTGAGCTGTATTTCTGGAGAAGAGTATAGAGGGTACCATGGACTGCTAGGAAAACAAACAGATTCATTTTGAAAAGGGTTAAATGGGGCTGATCCTTGGAGGCAAGGATTCTGAGGCTTCATCTGACATACTTTGGTTATGTTGTAAGGAGAGATCAGTCCTTAGAGAGGGACATCATGCCTGGGAGAGTGGAGGGCAGGCCCAGGAAGGGAAGGCCCTTTATGAGGTGGATTGATTCAGTGACTGGGGTAATTGGGATGGGTGTGTCAGGGACAGTGCAATTTGCACAGGACAGAGTGGAGTTTAGGGCTGTTGTACATAGGATTGTTATGAGTCACAAGCCACTCAACAGCACATAACAGCAACAACACACACATACACACACACACACACACACACACACACACACACACACACTCCTTACAACCAAAACCTTAATTATGTACAACTATACCAGAGATATCAAGAGGCAATTGTCAGAACCAAGCAAAAAAACACTGCATGGTTCAAAATTTGGAATGGTGTCAGCCAGGGATGTGTTCTGTCTCCACACAATTTCAATCTGTATGCAGAACAGATCATCCGAGACACTGGGCTGTAAGAGGAGAAATGTGGCATCAGGATTGGAAGAAGATTCATCAACAACCTGCTTTATGCAGATGACACAACTCTGCTTGCTGAAATTAAGGAGGACCTGAAGTGCTTGCTGCAGAAGGTCAAGGACTGCAGCCTTCAATACGGCTTGAAGCAGCTCAACATCAAGAAAACATAGATTCTCATCACTGGGCCAATTGGCAGCATCAGTTTGGATGGTGAAGAGATTGTGATAGTTAACAGTTTTAGTTTGCTTAGTTCCACAGTCAACACTCTTGGTGCCAGTAGCCAGTAAATCAAGAGACAAATTGTATTGGGAAAGTCAGCTGTCAGGGACCTATCTAGAGTAATGAAGGGCAATGACATCAGTCTAAAGACTAAGGTGAACCTGATCTGGGTTATAGTCTTCACAATTGCATGCTATGCATCAGAGAGCTGGACAGTGACAGAGCTGGGATGATAGAGAATTGATGCTTTTGAGCTGTGGTGCTGAAGAAGAGTGTTAAATATATCATCAACTGCTAGGAAAACAAACAGTTTTGTCCTGGAGAGGGTGAAGCCAGGCTGCTCCTTCAAGTCAAGGATTCTGAAGCTTCATCTGACATACTCTGGGCATGTTTCAAGGAGGGACCAGTTCTTAGAGAGGGACATCATGTTTGGGAGAGTGGAGGGACAGCAGTGGAGAGAAGACCCTCAAAGAGATGGTTCAATTCAGTGATTGGGGTGGTGGGAGTGTGTGTGTCTGAGAGAGCGATATTGATACAGGATAGAGCAGAGTTAGGGCTCTTGCTCATAGGGTCTCTAAGAGTTGCAAGTGACTCGATTGCACATAACAACAATACTAGAGATGAAAAGGTGAAAAAAAATGTGGTTGATTTAAGAAATTCATCTCTAGATCCTTTTTGAAAGACAGCATTATGAGTGACAGGACAATATCCATATGCATACAAGGGCATCCAGTGAATGTCTCTATAACTTAAATATATGCACCAATAACTAGAGGCAAAGAGGAGGAAATAGAAAACTCCTACTGGGTAGTCCAGTTGGAAGTCAATCAAACATGCAATCAAGATGCATTAATAATAATGGGTGACTGGAATGCAAGAGTTGGAAACAGGGAAGAAGGATTAGTAGTACTCAGAAAACACGGACTTGATGACAGAAATAAATGCTGGATAAATAATAGAATTTGTAAAAACAATGATCTATTCGTTGCAAATATTTATTATAAGACACATAAATGCAGACTATACACATGGATTTCACCTGATGGTATGAATAAGACTCAGATCAAGTACATCTGTGAAAAGAAGCACTGGAGAAACTCAATGTCAACTGTTAAAATTAGGACAGTTGTTGATTGTGGAACAAACCATCAACTATTCCTATACAAGTTAAAGTTAAAGACAATTATATCAAATCCATAGGAACCAAAATTTGACCTTGAGTTATCCCATTCAAATGTCAAAGCCATCTCAGAAACAGTCTTGAGGCCTTGAACACCAAAGAGAGACGATCAGATGAGCTATGGGAGCATAGAAAGAATATTATCCATGAAGAAAAAGATCATTACAAGAGCAGAGGAGGAAGGTAAGACCAAAATGAATGTCAGAAGAAACTCTGGATATTGCAATAGAGCATCGTGAAGCCAAAGCAGAGAGAAGAAATCAGTAAGTTAAGGAGCTCAACAGAGTTGCACGGGAAGACAAAGCAAATTATTATAAAGAAATATGCAGAGCACACAGCTGCCCGGGAAAAGGAGC
>NW_006399763.1:28926320-28951445 GCF_000299155.1 Elephantulus edwardii | reverse complement strand
CTTCATTTCCACCCATGAAACCCTCCTCTCAGGATCCCACAAAAGGGTCCCTCTTTGCTCTGCTCAATGACCTGCAGGGCCTGACGGAAGCCATTGCCAAAGAGGAAGGTCTGTGTCAAGGAGACAACCAGAACACTCCTGCTTCCGACAGCTGCTGAAAAGGAGGTCTGGAGAAGAGCAGGCAACCCAGCCACCACCTAAGAGCTACGAACTATCCTGTGCTCAATAAAGATGATTACACCAGAAAAAAAAAAAAAAAAAAGAAATATGCAGAGATGGAGTCAGAAATTCAAAAGTACCAAACTCGCTCTGCATTTCTTAAGTTCAAGGAATTTTTTAAATTTTATTTTATTAATTTTAGTGGACGTTTACAGAGATTTTAGATTTCCATTCATACATTGTTGCATTTTTCTTCCTGCCCACCGCTCACCCCAGTTCACTCTTCTGTTTGAAAAGTAAAAGAAAAATTCTTTCATTGGTATACCAATAAAAGAAGTTCAAGGAATTTAAGAACAAACTCAAGCCTCGAGTTGTAATGCTTTAGGATTCTATAAGTAGAATAGTAAATGTTCCAGGAAACACTAAAAGAAGATGGAAGGAGTGTACAGTTATTGTCCAAAAAGAAATTGGTTGACACAGAGGAATTTCATGAAACAACATATGAACAAGAGCTTGTGGTGATAGAGAAATTCAAGCTGCTCTGAAAGAATTGGCAAAAAACAAGGAATTAATGACATACCAACTGGCCTATTTCAACAGACAGTGTCCTGGATGCACTCAACTAGTTGTGCCAAGAAATCTGCAGGACAGCCACCTGGCCAACTGACTGGAAGAGATCTATATTTATATTTGTACCCATTTCAAAGAAAAGTGACCATATAGAGTATAGAACATATAGAGTAATATCATTAATATCACATAAAAAGCAAGATTTAGCTGAAAAGTATGCAAAAAATGACCAGAATGTTAATTCAACAGAGAACTGCCACATGTGCAGGCAAGGATTAGAAGAGGTCATGGTACTAGGGATATTATAGCTAATGTTAGATGCATATTTGCCAAAAGCAGAGAATATTAGAATATTGTCTATCTGTGTTTCATTGACTATGCAAAGGCATTTGGCTGTGTGGATTACAACAAACTGTGACTGACCCTGAGAAGAATGGGAATCCCAGAAAACTTTATTTATTCTTATGTGAAACCTATTTTTGGATCAGGAAGCAGTCATCAGAACAGAGCAAGGAAATACTGCAAAGTTCAAAATTGGGAAGATACTACCCCAGAGATGTGTCCTATCTCCATACATTTTCAGTCAACATGAATACTAGAACGTCTCACAGCCTAAACTCTATGAGGAGGAATGTGTCATCAGAACTGGAGGAAGATTCATCAACAACCTCTGTTATACAGAGACTGAGGTGGACCTGAAGCACTTGCTACTTAAGGTCAAGGAATGGATTGAAGCTTAACATCAAGAAAACAAAGATTCTCACCATGATAGACGATGAAGAGATTGAGATTGTTGACTTCTTTCGTTTGCTTAGCTCTACAATCAATACTCTTGTTACCAACAGCCAGGAAATCATAAGAAACATTTCTCTGGGAATGTCTGCTGTCAGGGACATCTCCAGATTACTGAAGAGCAAAGATGTCACTTCTGGAGACTAAGGTGCACCTGACCTAGGCCATGGTCTTCACAATTATGAGCTATGCATTAGAAAACTGGACAATGACTAGGTACTATAGGAAGAGAATTGATCCCTTTGAACTGTGGTGCTGGAGGAGACTATTGACTATACCATAGATGGATTGCTAAGAAAACGAACATGTTTAACCTGGAGATGGGGAAACCAGGCTGCTCCTTGGAGATAAGGATTTTGTAGCTCCTTCCAACATACTTTGTATATGTTGAAAGGAGGGACCAGTCCTTGGAGAAAAAAGTCATGCTTAGGAGGGTGGAAATACAGTGCAGAAGGGGAAGACTCTGATTAGTTGTAATGACTCAGTGACTGGAGTATGGGAGGACGGGAAGGTGTGACACAGAAAATGAGGTTGGCTCAAGAAAGAACTGGGTTCAAAGCTGTTGTATATCAGGTTGCTATGGATTGTAGGTGACTTGAAGGCACACAACAACAACAATATATTAACATTACATTAAGAATAAAATCCCATCCAGCAACAACATTCATAAAATAAAACAAAACCTTAACACATAAACCTTCAAGAATTAACAGTGTCAATTTCAACTTTAGGAAAAGCCAGGGCTATGTGGGGCAGCCATATCTGACTTGTATCAACTTCACAAAAAGAAACTGTTCATCACAGCTTCAATTACACAAACAATCCTTATGAGGTCAGATATTTATCCCAAACTCCCATAATTCTTTCTACTTACCTCAAACCAATATTACTGCTTTGCTGGCCCCAAAATCTGATCTGATAGCTCATAACTACACAGAACCACACTGGGAAGGTGAAAAGGTTATAATTCAGTTTAGTAACAGAATACAATCAAGACAGCTCACAAAATGTGCACACAGGCAACTCAGTCTTAAGCCTCCTGACATCACATGGGTGTTCCCAAATTCTCAGTTCTGCCAATATTGGCTCTCTCCCTCTTCCAAATTGTCAAAATTCACAGTTCTGCTGAGATTGGCTCTGCTCCCTCAAGGACTCATCTCATGTCAAGTCTCCAGTTCAGCCATAGATGTTGCTGTAATAATTGTTGCTGCCTTATATGTAGTTGGACCAAGAAGAGAATCCAACAATGCCTTGTTTCTCAACAGTACCAGAATATCTGTCTCTCTCTGTGGCTTATTTAATTTGTCCTTCTGCAAGGACAGTTCCTTCCTGGCAACATGCCCAAAATATTCAAGTTGGAGTTTCAAAACACTTGCCTCTAAAAGCAACCTGGTTTTATTTCCTCCACTACAGACTTGTTCTCTTTTTATTCAATTGTATGTTCAATACTTTTGTCCAGCATCACAATTCAAAGGGGTGAGGGGGATGTGCAGGTATGTGTATATGACAGAGAAAGTGCATAAACATATGACACAGAAAAAAATATTTTGCTAGCTTGTATATAAAATGTTTTTCTGATTTCTATATGTTAGTGAATGTATACACCAGCGTCAACCTGTAATATTAGGAGGACAGAAGTTGAGGAGTAGTTTTGAATATAAATATTATATAAATATTTTTTGCTTACCTTTCATAATAAAAATAATGACATTAATACCCGAGACCTTATATTAATTTAAAATAGATGCAATAACAATTCTATATATTGCAATGATAAAGCACCCGAACCTCTTTCTAATAGTAAAAGCCTTTGTTTTCATAATGTAGATTCTCTATAATATTGACTTAACTATAAGAATCCTGTGTCACTCCTCAGAGAAGAATATATTCTAAAAACAAAAAAATGAATGAGAGCAATTTTGTTTTAAAAATCTAAATTTACCTTGTTTATTGAATAACTTACTTTACTTTTTTCCTTAGTAAATTTTATGGATGTTAATAAAACTATACATAGTTTTAAAGCAAAACCAGAGATGATTTTGGATCAGTAGGTCCAAGAGATTTACAGTTAAAATATATCAAATATTGTCTCTTTAGGAATTAGTCTACTCCCTTTCAGTTCTTGGACACCAAACCCATTACTAGGATACATGTATTGAATAAAGCAAACATCAAATTCATAGCATTACCCAGTTCATAGATTAATAAGAGTAGTTGTTGTTGTTGCTGATTGTCATTGAGTTGAGCATGACTTATAGTAACCCTATGAACAAAAGACCTGAGGACTTTCTATAATTATCACTGTTTCTCCAAGTTCATAGAGTTTTCAGAGACATGTGGTTTAGAAAGTGGATGCCACTCCTACTTGCAAACCTATCTTAAACTGGGAGCTCCACCAAACACTGTCCACCATGGGCAGCCATTATGACTTGTGAAACCCCAATGGCAAAAGGTTCGGCGTCACAGCAAACCCAGATTACGTCAGCACAGCAAATTGATAGAAGAGTACTGTAAAATTTAGAAGACTAGTCCTCCAATATTTAGTAACAAGGGATTAAAATACAGTCCCTTGGAACAACTTTTAAATACAAGATCTCTCCAGAAGGTCTTGTTGATGCTAAACAAGGTGCTTAAACAAAAAACAACCAGACATTCCACATAGATCCTCAACCAAGACAAGAGCATCCAACTGCTTCACCCAGCTCCAAAATGGAGACAAGGACCTGGCATTATATATTGTTGTTGTGGTGGTGGTGGTGGTGAAGTGCCTTTGAGTAGCAAACCTATGAATAAAAGACCTAAACCCTGTTCTATAACTATTGTTTTTTCTCTAAGCTCATAGAGTTTCCACAGGCATGTCTAGGAAGTTGATACCACTCCTGCTTCCATGTCTGTCTTAATCTGTGAGCTCAACCAAACATCGTCAACCATGTGTAACCATTTTGGCATTTGACACTCCAGTGGCACACCGTTCAGTACCACAGCAATCCCAAATTACCTCAGTACAGTGAAATGACAGAACAGTGCTTTACCACTTAGAAGAATGTTCATTTTTAATTCATGAGTGAGAATAAAAATGGACCATGTCATCCATCTAATTTAGTAACCCACCAAGAAATTTGTAAAGGAATATTTTTTAAGTATGGTTTAAGGCTTTTCTTTTTAAATTTCACAGAATATCTAATCAATATCAAACATGAATATAATATCCTGATAAAACTGTCATCCTCCTATTCTTGAACTTCACCTGTCTTTATGTTGAGGTTTTAAAAGATTATAAAAGTTAGCAATAAGCTTTTGTATAAAGTTCCTAGCAAGTTAATGGACCTCTTCATTCAAAATAAAACACAGTAATCCTTGAGGGTTTAAGAGAACAAAATGGGAAAAACATTATAAGTGTGGTAAGAGTCACTTTTCTTACGTTATCCTAAACTACCAGCAAGGCACAATTAGGCAAGAATAAAAGAAACTAGTGATTATCTCAACTCAAGGTTGCCCCAAAGCAAATGCCTGAGATGGCAACAATTTTGTCTTTAAATTCAGAAGTAAGTATTAAAGAAACAAGATTAAAATTAGGATCTAAGTTGAAAGTGTGACTTAGGTGTCTTTAAACAAGTAAAGGTCTGTTTCTGCATAGTCACCAAATTCCATTACCGCTTTCCTCAGTGTTATATTTTAGTTTCAAGGAACACATAAAATTGTCACACTCTCTTCTTTTACAAAAGCACTCTGATGGTTTGGTGGGTGAGGGATTGTGCTGCCAATCTCAAGGTAACTATTCAAATGAAGAGTTGCTCTTCAGAAGAAAGATATGTAATCTGTCATGAGATTTGTTGTTTTTGTGTATCATTGAGGTGGACTGGACCTATAGCTGACACTCCAGTGGGTATTCATAGGCAGTAAACCACATTGGAGGAGATTGCAGAATCACTCTTCTGAAGAATTGCTGGTAGATTTCAACTGCATACCTTTGTGTTGGCAGCACATTCCTTACCACAAAGCCAACAGAGATCTTCTGAAAACCCAGTGGAGGCTCAGCAAAGAGTCAGTTCCAACTAGACAACAATAATTGAGTTGTCCTTTTCAAGATTCTAACTTATGAGTGACACAGAGTTTCAGAGTAGAATTCTGCTTTATATTGTTTTCAACTGTTTATTTACTTATTTTTAAGATAATCAGACCTTTCTTCTAAGGTACTATCAGGCAGACTCAAATTTCCAGCCTTTCAGCTAGCAGGTGAATAAATTAACAGCTGACTCCACCAAGAGGCTCCCTAGTAGAGATTAAATAAGTAAATGAAGTGCTAGCAGGATAACCCTAGCATGTTAGAGTAACACTGTACTCCTTAGAGTTTTCAAAGATGGCCAGTGAGTACCACTATCATTCAGATATATGCACCAACAACCAGAGCCAAGGAAGAGGAAATAGAAGATTTTTACCAACTTTTACAGTCGGAGATCGAGCGAACATGCAATCAAGATGCATTGATAATAATGGGTGACTGGAATGCAAAAGTCGGGAACAAAGAAGATTCAGTAGTTGGAAAACATGGACGTGGTGACAGAAATGGACCTGGAGAGAGGATGATTGAATTTTGCAAAATCAATGACTTATTCATTGCAAATATGGTTTTTAAGAGACATAAATCCAGATTATATGCCTGGACTTCACCTGATGGTATGCATAGGAATCAGATCGATTACATCTGTGGAAAGAACCACTGGAGAAGCTCAATATCAGCTGTGAAAACTAGGTCAGGAGCTGACTGTGGAACAGACCACCAACTACTCATATGCAAATTCAAGCTGAAGCTGAGGAAAATTATACCAAATCCAAGGCAAGCAAAATATGACTTTGAGTCTATCCCACCTGAATTTCAGGACCATCTCAGGAACGGGTTGGAGGCTTTGAACACTAATGAGCGAAGGCCAGATGAGTTGCGGGAGGATATTAAGGGTATCATCCAGGAAGAGTGCAAACGGTCATTGCAAAGACAGAAGAGGAAGAAAAGACCAAAATGGATGTCAGAAGAGACTCTGAAAATTGCACTGGAGCGCAGAGAAGCCAAAGCACAGGGAAGAATTCAAGATACTAAAGAGTTGAATAGAAGATTTCAAAAGGCAGCACGGGATGACAAAGCAAAATATTACAATGAAATGTGCAAGGAGTTGGAGTCAGAAAATCAAAAGGGCCATACTCGCTCAGCGTTTCTTAAGCTCAATGAACTGAAGAACAAATTTAAACCTCAAGTTGCTATAATCAAGGATGTTTTAGGCAGAATATTAAATGATCCAAGAAGTATTAAAAGAAGATGGAAAGAATATACTAAGTCACTGTATCAGAAGGAATTGGCAGACACAGAAGAATTTAATGAAACAACAAATGAGGAAGAGCCTATGGTGATGAAGGAAGAAGTTCAAGATGCTTTGAAGGAAATAGCTAAAAATAAGGCCCCAGGAATAGATGGCATACAAATCGTCATATTTCAGCTAACAGAAATCTGGAGAACAACCACTTTGCCAACTGACTGGAAGAGATCTCTATTTGTCCCCCTCCCAAAGAAAGGTGACCCAACAGAGTGTGGAAACTACAGAACAATCTCATTAATTTCACATGCAAGCAAGATTCTATTGAAGATTATCCAAAAATGACTGGAACACCGCATCAGCACAGAACTGCCAGAAGTCCAGGCTGAGTTTAGAAGGGGTCGTGGTACTAGGGATATTGTAGCTAATGTTAGATGGATCTTGGCTGCCAGAGGAATGTCTATCTGTGTTTCATTGACTATGCAAAGGCATTTGACTGTGTGGATCATAACAAACTGTGGCTGACTCTGAGAAGAATGGGAATCCCAGAACATTTGATCGTGCTAACCAGAAACCTATACTTGGACCAAGAGGCAGTAGTCAGAACAGAGCAAGGAAACACTGCATCGTTCAAAATTGGGAAGGGTGTATGCCAAGGATGTGTTCTGTCTCCATACCTTTTCAAACTGTATGCAGAACAGATTATCTGCGAGGCTGGTCTCTATGAGGTGGAATGTTGGGTCAAGATTGGTGGAAGATCTATCAACAATCTGCGTTTGCCAATGACACAACCCTGCTTGCTGAAACTGAAGAGGATCTGAAGCACTTGCCGCAGAGCGTCAAGGACTGTAGCCTCCAATATGGATAGAGGCTCAATATCAAGAAGACAACGATTCTCACCACTGGGCCAATTGGCAGTATCAGAATGAATGGTGAAGAGATTGAAATTGGTCACAGCTTTAGTTTGTTTGGCTCCACCGTCAACTCTTGGCACCAGTAGCCAGGAAAAGTCAGCTGTTAGGGACCTCTCCAAAGTGCTGAAGGCAATGGTGCCTCTCTGGAGACTAAGATGTTTCTGATACAGGCCATGGTCTTTGCAATCACTTGTTATGCATCAGAGAGTTGCACAACGACTAAGGAGGATAGAAGGAGAATTGATGCCTTTGAACTGTGGTGCTGGAGAAGAGTATTTAGGGTACCATGGACTGCCAGGAAAACAAACAGATTCACCCTGGAAAGGGTCAAACCAGGCAACTACTTGGAGGCAAGTATTTTGAGGCTTCGTCTAACATACTTTGGACATGTTGTAAGCAGGGACCGGTCCTTTGAGAAGGACATCATGCTTGGGAGGGTGGAGGGACAGCACAGGAGGGGAAGGCCCTCTATGACATTTATTTATTCAGTGACTGGGGTAATTGGGATGGGTGTATCAGAAACAGTGCAATTGGCACAGCACAGAGCGGAGTTTAGGGCTGTTGACCATACGGTCGCTATAAGTCGCCAGCAACTTGATGGCTTATATCAAGAACAACAATTATTCAGAAGTAGATTGCCAAATTCTTTCCTCAGCACCTCTTGGTGTACTCAAATTTTCAACCTTTCTTTCAGCAGCTGAAGACATAAACCATTTTTACCACCCAGAGTTTGTCTTCATTGGCTTTTTTCTCTCTTTGCCATGATCTATTATTTCTAGGAAATGCATCTTTTATCTCACCTCAATCTGCATTAAATAAAAGCTCATTAAAGGGATTCTTTTAGATGTTACTACTGGAGGCGCCATGAGATTGATCTCAAATTATAGTAACCCTATTTATAGTAAAATGGAACATTGCCTAGGTCTGGATTATCCACAGCACCATTGCTGTATTTGATAGGTCCCTTGTAGCAGTTTCAGTGTTAATCTGTCTTGTAAGGTTCTTTATCTTTTTTCTTACCCTCTACTTTACCAAACATGGTATTTTTGCTTGAAAATGAACAGCCACTTCAGCAGAGAACCAGAGACTTCCATGAGACAGAGCAGACATGGAACTGTTATCCCAAAAGGCCAGAGCTTAAGATCTTCAAACAAGATTATTAAGGGTATGAAGGAAGAAATCATGACTGGCAAGATGAAGGGAACTTTGTCACACTTACCTGAGCCATGAGGCTAAAGATCACAGTTGAGAGGCTGTGTGGACTAAGGGACTGCATCTTGCTTCACACTAAATTATATAGCCTATTAACTCTCCAATAGAACTCATAGCAATAAGTATGGTTCTAAGAAGTCTGTGTGGTCACAGCAATGAATTTGAGACCCACTCATGCAGTAGGATTGCTGTTGCAATCCGTAGATCAGGAACGTTGGAGAGCATTCCTGACCTTACAGCTACAGCAATTACTCCTGTATAGTGGATGTTGTTGGAGATGGTTCCACTTTGGGGAATTAGTAAAAGACAGACGTGGACATCCCATGTTGTCTATCCTCTTTTTATAAGAGTTGATTTCATAAAAGTAAAGTCAACTTATCATCTTAAATAATTTTTAAAACACAGGAATGTATGTATAGTGGGATTAAATACAAAAAGACACTAAGTGTGAGAATCATGTTAACTTTCATTGCTGTGAAGCTAGATCCCACTCATATCTGACCTTATGCTGGTTATAGGAGGAGATTGCCCTTTTTTTGTGGAGCTGCTGAGATGTGAACCAGAGAGGCAAAACACCTTTCAATCAACAATATTATGCTATGGTCTGTGCCACTACAGCACCTATCTTGTTGCAGTGTGCTACCAACTAGGTATCATCTCATAGCTATCCTGCATATTATGTAATAAAATAGTGCCTCATCCTGTACCATCTTCATCTTATTTTTGTAGTCTCTCTACATGAGAGTCTTCCTCTTGTTTTCTGATTTTCTCTGTTACCAATTATTATTTCCTTCCTCAGAAAATTCTCCTTCCTGATAACATAGTTAAAACATGTTGAAAGAAATCTTACCCTTTTTGCTTTTTAGGAAAATTCTGACTGCACTTCTCTAAATTGATTTTGATTGTTCTTTTGGTATTCATGATGCATTCAATATTCTTTGCCAATACCACAATTGAGAAAATTGATTCTTCTTTGGTTTTATTATTCATTGTCAAACTTTATCACCCTTATGAGTCAGTGAAAACCTGCAACAGGAACACAGTAGTCCTCAAAGTGGCATTCTTATTCCAGCAGTATAAAGAGGTCCTTTTCAGCAGTGTTACTCAATATTGGCTTAAATTTTTTGATTGCTACTTCCATCTTAACAGATCAGAGACCTGTTGTTGTTGTTCCTGTTGTTCCTGTTGTTGATTGCAGTCAAGTTGAGCATGACTCATAATGGCCCTATGAACAAAAGGCCTGAAGCCTTTCTATAACTATCATCATTTATCAAAGTTCACATAGTTTCCAGAGGCCTATTTTTTAGGAAGTGGATGCTACCCCTGCTTCCAAAATCTAAGTAAAATTAAATTCTTGACAATTTTTATATTTTCTTTGTTATTATGCTGTTTATTGATCCAAACTTGAGAATTTTAAAAACTTTCATTTCATAAAGATGTATAAATAGTACTTCAAGAGTTCAATGATGAATGAAAGGAATACATTTATTCCCTTACAAGGTTCAAAGTTACAGCTTTCTTGTTTAAAAATAAAGCACAACTTATGAAATACGACCAGTCTTATCAACAAAAAGGATGCAGAAAGAAAACTTTAAGACCTACAATTATAAAAGTCATGAATATTAAAATTAAAAATTTAATAAGGTGATTTGTGCTGTGCCAATTAAAATCACATAATTTATTCTTTGCAGGTTTTAATTTTTAACCTGCATTTTCTTTGCTAGTTGATAAACAGTTGTATCTAAAAAAAAATAATGAAATGCCAAAAACGAGAATAAAAGGTTTTATTTGCATTACTAGAGGGAAAAGGGGGAAAAAAACAAAAAACAAAAACGCATACATTAGGTAAAGGGTCAATAAATCTTTTCAAAAGAAATACTCTCACTGAAATAAATGACAATTGTATCCCAATATACAGTTAGAATCCATTCCAGCTAAATCTGGCTGTCCGAAAAGCACTTGACAATATTAAGTTTTCTTTAATAACTTATTAGTGTGCCATATTTTAATAAGGGAATGTTTTTATAAACACTAAGGAATATGAAATTTATTTTCTAAAGAATATTTTTGAAAAATCCTTTATTATATTTAATAATAAGTGAAATCTTAATTGAACAATGGGCATCTATTTCGTTTGTACAATCATAGTGAACTCACTGTTTGCCAAGGTGACATTTCACATGTTTCAGGAATATTGTATAGCAAGGTTAATGTCTTAAGTGCTTTTTTTATGTGTAAAGTTTAAGTTGGTATAAACTCTAAAAGGCTATATTTCAAATTCGCATATGCCAAATTTTGACAATAGAATTTTATATTTAGAAGATAATTTTCTTTATCTATATAATTTTCTTAGCAAATGAAGTATGCTGTAGCAAATATTAGAAGAATAATCAATGGCTTTGAGTTGTGGTGCTGGAGAAGAGTTTTTTTTTCATAATCATATATTCCTTTCTTTGTTTTCATTATTATTAAATTTTATTAGTTTTAATGAACATTTACAGGGATTTTGGGTTTTCATTCCTTCATTGTTGCACTGTTTTCTCTACCCTCCTCCCCAGTTTGTTCTTCTCCCCCGCCCCCGAATGTCTGTTTTAATTGTCCAGTTGCCACAGTGCTTGTCAAAGCCAGTTTTTATTAATGGAGAAGAGTCTTGAACATACCCTGGACCACCAAGTAAACAAGCAGGTCTGTTGCAGAGAGAATGAAACAAAGTTTCTCCTGGAGGCTAGGATATTGAAGCTCCATCTTATACACTTTGGACATGTGGCCAGGAGGGACTGATCCTTAAAGAAGGACACCATACGTGGAAGTGTGGATAGACAATATAGGAGAAGATGACCCCAGATAAGACTAATTGATACAGTGACTAGGACAATGGGGGTAAGTGTGTTGTTGTCAGTGAGACTGGCTCAGGAAGGGCAGGCTTTAGAGCTGCTGTACATAGGTTTGCTATGAGTCACAGGCAACTTGACAGCATGTAACAACAACATGTTGTTGTTGTTGTTGTTATGTGCTGTTGAGTCGCTTGCGACTCGTAGCGACCCTATGTACAACATCCCTAAACTCTGCTCTGTCCTGTGCCACTTGCATCGTGTCTGATATACCCATCCTGATTACCCCAATCATGGAATCCATCCATCTCATAGGGGGCCTTCCCCTTCTGCGCTGTCCCTCCACCCTACCAAGCATGATGTCCTTCTCCAAGGAACTGTCCCTCCTTGCAACATGTCCAAAGTATGTTAGATGGAGCCTCAGAATCCTTACCTTCAAGGAGCCACCCGGTTTAACCCTTTCCAGGATGAAGCTGTTTATTTTCCTAGCAGTCCATGGTACCCTCAAAATTCTTCTCCAGCATCACAGCTCAAAGGCATAAATTCTCCTTCTATCCTCCTTAGTCATGGTCCAACTCTCTGATGCATAACAAGTGATAGCAAAAACCATGGAGCAAATATTAAATATTTTAAGTTTTTCCCCCAAAATAAACTTTGAATATTTTTGAGAGTTGATTGAAGTTTGAATATTTTCTTTACAATATTAATAAATAAAATTTTAAAACATTGTTTTATAGGTAAAATATTACTATCTAATGTTGTTGTTGTTAAGTGCCACCGAGTCATAGACAACTCAAAGAAAGACCTGGACACTTGCATAACTTTCACTGTTTCTCCAAGTTCATAGAGTTTCCAGAGGCAAGTTATTTCAGAAGCGAATGCCACTCCTGCTTCCAAGCTAGTTTTAATTGGGGAGCTCCATCAAACACTGTCCACCATGTGTAACCACGATTACATTTGACACATCAGTATCACAGTGTTTACCATCACATCAACCAAGACTTACCTCTGTACAGCAAATGGACAGACCAGTGCTATTCCACTTAGAAGAATATTTGACCAAAAAAAAAACCACCACAAAACAATGAAAACAAAGCCTGAGAACTGCAGATTAAAATCACCCACTATCTAATAGAAACACATATTAAATATTACTACATGCAACTTTTAATAGCTATTATTTACTTTAAAAAATATATAGTTTTGTCCCTTAGCTAAGTAACTTACATTTGAATAACTAATTTAATATTTAATTTAATATTATTATTGCTACAGATATTATTTATGGGATATGTCTTATCCAATGTGGGTTCTAAATTGTCATAAAAGCAGTATAAATATAAATTCGTGAGACATTTTTATAGAAATATATTTTATTAAATTGATTAAGCATGATAGAAAAAATGGGAAACATCATACTGGTATTTGAACGTAATACAAATGAAGAATGTTGAAATGTCAAATGATTACTTACATATTTACTTTCCATCATTTAAAAGAGGCAAATATTGAGCGGCTGAAACCAAACAGAAGTTCATTTATTCACAATTTCTTGAGAAATAGCCATACTACCTTCCATAGTTGCACCATTTTACACTCCCATCAACAGTGAATAAGGGTTTCAGTTTCTCCACAACCTCGTCAGCATTTGTTGTTTGCTGTTCAGTTGAATTTTGCTATTCTTACCGGGGTAAGATGATATCTCATAGTTGTTTTGATTTGCATGTCTCTTAGAGCTAGGGATTTTTAACATTTCTTCATGTGTTTGTTCGCTGTCTTCTTTGGTGAAGTGTCTGTTCATATCCTGTGCCCATTTTGCAATTGGGTTACCTTTTTCTTCTTGTGGCAATCAAGTATTCTATAAATTCTAGCTCTTAAGTCCCTTATCAGACATAAGAGCTAGAATAAGTCCCTTATCAGACATATTATTGCTAAATATTTTTTCCCAGTCTGTGGCTTCTCTTTTTACCCTGTTGGAGAAGTTTTTGGATGTGCATAGGGATTTGATTCTTACAAGGTCCCATTCATCTATTTTATCCTCTCTTAGATATAGATTTTTCAGGATGCTTTTAATACTGTACATGTCGTGGATTAGGACTTCTAGAATTCTTCCAAGCTTTTCTATACTGAAATTTATAGTCCTTAGTATTAGTTCTAGGTCTTGATTCACTCTGAGTTGGTTTTTGCGTATGGAGTGAAGTATGGATCTTGAATGTCCTGCAAATAGTTTTCCAATTTTACCAACACCAATTGTTAAAAGGCTATTATTTTCGCACTTACCTGCTTTCATCTCCTTGTCAAAAATCAGTTGACCATATAGGTATATGGGCTGATTTCTGGATTATCAATCCTATTCCAATGACTATGTGTCTGCCATTATAATTTGACCCATCAATTCCACTACTAGGAATATACCCTAAAAAAACAAGAACTGCCATCCAAGGAGATATATGCACATATATGTTTATTGCTGCTTTGTTCACAATAGCAAAGAGTTGAAAACAACCCAAATGCCCATCAACAAATGAATGGATAGAGAAGCTGTGGTGTATTCACACAATGGAATACTATGCTGCATTAAAAAAGCGAGGAACTCATGAAATATACAAAATGTGTGACCCTGCAGGACATTATGCTGAGTGAAATATATCAATTACAAAAGCACAAAAATTGCATAGTGCCAGTGTTGTAAAAAGGGACTGATATAGGGATTAGCGGAAAAACCTAAGGAAAGAGAGAATAGATAATGTATACTGTATTGAAACAGACGAGGGAGAGAACTGTTTAAAAGGAATATATAATTAGGTATTATTTTCATGACAGGATTCTAGAAAAAGGAATGCATAGTAAAGTGGACTGTGGATTCACAGGGTGGGGGATTGTATAACAATGAAAGAGGCTTGGTCGTTTGTTTTTTGGGTTGGTTTTTTTTTTTTTTTGTTTTCAAAGAGAAAAGCAAATGGAGGAGGAGGAGTGGGCAGGGAGGAAAATGTACAACAATGAATGAATGAATGAGAAAAATAATCAATGGGAAGAACATGCTGTAAAAAATTTTTAAAATGATAAAAATGAAGTAGAATGAAAGCAATCCTAGATGGCATGTCTGAGATAAGGGGGAAATGATGAGATATGATATTAGAAATATGTGGATATATCTAAATAAACATGACTGATAAAAAGAGAAAAAAGAAGTTTACTTATTCCATAGAAATCCATCTAAGCAATCTACAAAATTGTAGTTCAAACTATTAATGGAATAGGTACCTTCTTTTTATTTTTTTTAATAGGTACCTTCTTTTGCATTGCTACACCATCTTCCAAGATATTTATTTCCTTACATTGCAGGATAACCACTTAGGTTCCAACAATCATATCTATATTCTAATTAACAAGAATAATATATTTTCTGTTTGAAGACACCACCAGAATATGGGCACATTACATATCGTTATATTTTTCCTAAAAACCTGGTTATACGTCTTTTGCCTCCAGGCAGAGTAAACTTAGAATTCTGTATTCTATCCCTTAAAATTTTGATAGTGTCTGTTACATCATAGAAGAAGATTGTATATTATGGGAGGAATGTACATTTGGGAGAATTCCCACTATCCATTTGTTCCATGGTTCCCTATAACTGTGCAAAGAGGAAAAGTTGAGTTTCTATTGCTGGAATTCCTTGAATCATAACTGCACATTTGCAGAAAATTTGTAACTATTATTATGATAGAATTGTTTTAGATGGTAATCACTGTTGGCAAAATGATTATTATGGCTTCCAGCTGATCACAGCCCATTACTATCTGCTGTGTGAAAAAAAGTTCTGACACCTCCTTCTGTTGTTGATATGTATTGGAATAATTTACAACTAGCCATATTGAAGATAGGTTGATGAAGATACTTCCAAAGACAGGCAGTTTTGCCTAATCAGAATTAGAAAGCACAGAATAAAATGATGACTAAATTAAGAGTGAAAACATTTTATATTTGTTGAAGCCTTTCTAGAGAGGGTAAATAGGTGGATGCAAACTACCATCTAAAAATGCACCCTTCATAACTCCCTTTTTCCTGTGTAAATAATCTGTGTGGAATTTATTCTTTCACAGCTTACAAAATCCACAGTTAGTTTAAAATCTTGAAGTTATCATTAAATAAATGGGTATTATAATACTTTCCTAAACTTTTTGTTATAGAACCTAAATATATTGATGTTTTCTTTCTGAAATGCATATATGCCATTGTAACTTACTCATTATGAAAACATTACACTATTCAAAGCTATTAGGCTTTTGATAATCTGTATATTTTTCCATCTATTTTACCTCTGTTTAAGTAGGTAATTCTCTTATAATTATTGTCCCAGAAAATAGATATATCAAAGCAGAAAGTAGATCTCTTATAAAATTTCCTGCCTTTATTTTCTATAATGTTAAATTTCAGGGTGAAGGAAGCATTTGCAAATATAGACAGAACATCTTGTCTAATCATAAGGGCAAACAAATTGTAATTTATGGGAAAATAATTTAACCAAAAGTAGGAGAGAAAGATTTCTCTTTTCCATCCAGAAAGATATTCTCTTAGCATAGGCACAGAAAGATTCCAGAGTTTTCTGAACATCCCATGCGTAGTCAAGACTTTTAAAATCATTCCCATTGGTTGACTAGAAGCTAGTAGTAATAGAGTGAGGTAGGAGTAGCTTTATCGTAAGCTTCCAATCCCTATATGTACTAGAGCTTTTACCTAGACCTGATTAAATCTTGTGCCTAGAATTGGTAATCAGGTCAATGCTGGGGGAAGGTTCACTATAAAATTGAATCAACTGGACAGCAGCCAACATTAACAAGGGATTGCAGGAAACGCTCACCTGGGGGCCTTGGCATTTATAAATACTCCTGAATCTCTACGTAAACTGGAGGAAGGAGAGACTGGAAAAAGGAAAAGGGTGGTTGTTGTTACTATATGCCATTGAGTCACCTGCTCCTCATACTGACCTTATATTATACAATGGCTCTTAAACCTGCTATATCTTGAGCCAATATAATTGTCTCCAACATTATCTCCTCCATTACTCCAATCTCTGAGTCAACCCATCTCATGCAAGGTCTCCGTCATCTGAGCTGTCGCTCCACCTTTCCAAGCATAATATCCTTCTCTAAGGTCTGGTCTCTCCTGGAATCATGCCCAAAGTATGTGAGATATGATTAGATATTGTCATGACAGGAGTCCAGAACAAAGGCTTCATAGTGGAGTGGAGTTGGGGGAAGGGATTGTATAACAATGAAAGAATTTTTCCTTTACTTTTCAAAGAGAAGGGAGAACGGGGGGCGGGCAGGGGGAAGGGTGGGCAGGGAGAAAAGTGTAACAACGAATGAATGGAAATTCAACATCTCCATAAACTTTCATTAAAATGAATAACATTTTTTTTAAAAAAAAAAAAAAAGACTTGCCTTTAAGTAGCAGCCTGGTTTCATCCTCTCCAGAACATATATGTTTGTTCTTTTGACAGTCCATGGTATGTACAAAACTCTTCTTCAGCACCACAACACAAAGACATCAATTTTTCTTCTATTATCCTCAGTCATTATTCAGCTCTGTAATGTATTGTAAGTAATATCAAAAACCATGGCCTGAGTCAGGCGCACTTTCATCTCTACACTGACATCTTTGCCCTTCAACACTCTAGAGAGGTTCCTTACAGCAGATTGTCCCAATAAAATCAATTTTTTTTTTGTTTCCTGAATGCTGGTGCCAAGAGTTTTGATTGTCAAACCTAGAAGGCTGAAATTGTTGACAATCTCAATCTCTTTTCCATATATCATAGTACTACCAATTGGTGCAGTGGCAAGAATCTTTATTTTCTTGTTGAGTTTCAATCCTTATTGAAGAGTGCAGTCCATGACCTTCTGCAACAATTGCCTTAGATCCTCATCAGTTTCAGCAAACAAAGTTGTGACATCTTCATAAAGCATGCTGTTGATGAGTCTTCCTCCAGTTCTGATGCCACATTCCTCCTCATTAAATCCAGCCTCCTTAATGATCTGTTCCACATACAGATTGAAAAAGTATGGTAATAGGATGTATCCCTGATATACACCATTGTGAATTGTGAACTATGCAGTGTTTCCTTGCTCTGTTCTTATAACTGCTTCCTGGTCTGAGTATAAGTTTCACATGAGCGAAATTAAGTGTCTTGGAATCCTCATTCTTTTCAAACTTAGCCAAAATTAATTGTGACCCATGTAAGCCCCAAATGGAAATGCATTTAAAGAAATGGTATATTTTCATATTTATTTAAAAGAGTAAGTCTGTCAACTGTAACACTTAAACACTTTTGATGGTGTTAAGTGCCTTTGTTTTTAATAATATTTTCAGATTTTCTTTTATTTCTGTATTTATTTGTCCTTTTGCCTGGAGTCTTCTATCACATACATGTAAACACATATCTCCACGTATATATCCATACTCATAATGGACTGCTCCATCTTTTATTTTCTTGTTTTCTTCAAACAATCATACTTAGAAAAGTCCAACTTATCCAATATGCTTTTTCTCATCAATATTGAAAATATTATTTGTAGTAATTGATCATCCAATCCCAGTTGAGTTCATTTAGGTATGTGAAACATACGATACTTTATGGTCATATGGATACTTTTCAGATTGTACTACTATTTTAACAGATCATCCTTCATTCTAATCAAACATCAACAACTTCTCCCACTTGGTAACATTTGAACAGATGATACACAATGTGTCTTTCTCTTGACATTATTTTTAGCCTCTCAGGATAGCTATCATCACTCTCTCAAGTCTCCTTTTCTGCTAAAGATCACAATTTTGTCCAACTCTATCTTACATGACAGGTTTGAAAATCCATTTACCACCATGATCATTTCTCTCAACAGTTCTAGTTTTTTTATTCAAGTTTTAAAGTACCAGAGCAGAAATACAGGGGCCGGGGGGAATGACACACCAAAAAACACCAACAAAGAAACCAACAAAAAATCTGGCTTGTTTAAAACTTCCTGTGTGTATCAATTCAACTGAAGATAATGTTCTTCTTGTAACTAATTGCATCAAATAATATTTAAGCACATTTTAATATATTTTCAGTGACAAATATAGGTGTTTGTTGTTAAAGTTCTTGAGATCACTTGAATGAATACATAGATTGCTTTTCATTCTAAAGAATATTATAAAAGATTTCTGGTTATAATGAATTTGATCATCTGAGTAAAATATTATCTGATGTATCATCTTACTGCTGGGTAGGAAAACAAATACGTACATTATGATGTTGTTGTTATGTGCTGTCGAGTCTCTTACGACTCATAGCGACCCTAGGTACAACAGCCCTAAACTCTGTTCTGTCCTGTGCCAATCGCACTGTCTCCGATACATCCATCTGGATTACCCCAGTCACTGAATCAATCCACCTCATAGAGGACCTTCCCCTCCTGTTTTGTCCCTCCACCCTCCCAAGTATGATGTCCCTTGCTAATAAAAATCAATATCATATGGCCTTCAAGTGAAAATTGATTCATAACTGACTGCCTAGTGGTTTTCTGAGGCTGCAAATCATTGAGGAGATTGCCCATATTTCTCCCACGAACCTTTTAGTAGGTTACCATCACTAGGAAGGTGTAGCCAGTGGGTTGGCAATGATAGTTGACCACCAGATTTCCCTTTAGAACTACTAAAAACTTCCTATAATCCAATTTATTAAACATGTAAAGACCAAAGGTCATGTAAATTTTATGCTTGTAGAATATTTGAAAGTATATTGAAAAATAACCATTAACAGCTCAACAGTTGTTGCTTTGTTAGGCAACTATATCTCAGTGTGACCATATAAACAATGGATCTGAGTCTTGTCCTATCCTTAGCCAAACGCACCTGTTCTGGCATACAGGAGCCCATTACTATAGTCACTGTGGCAATTCATCTTCTTGAGGATCTTCTCTTTGACTAACTCTCCACCTTTCCAAGCATGATATCCTTCTTCAATGATAAGCCGCTCCCAACAACATGCCCTAAATACTGAGACAAAGCTTTAACATCTTTGCCTCCAAAGGGCCCCTATTTATTCTTTCTCTAGAGGTTTATATATTAATATTATATAATTAACATATATTATATTAATATATATTAATTAACAGATAATATTAATATTCTTTTGATAGTTCATAGGATAGTACTCTTCTGCAACAACACAACTCAGAGGCATATATTCTTCTATCATTCTTAGTTATTGTCAATTTCAGATGCATAACAAATAATTGAAAAGACCATAGATTGAATCAGATGCACTTTAGTCTTTAAACAACTCATAACTCCTTAACACCTTAGAAGTCCTTAATAGATTTGCCCAATGAAATATATCTTTTGACTCCTTCACTGGTGGTGTCAAAGGTGTTGATTGTTAATCTATACAAGATAAAACCATTGACAATATCAGTCTTTTCTCCATCTATCATCATGTTTCCTATTGTCCCATGGTGAGGATTTTCATTTTCTTTATGTTGAAATGTAATCCATATTGAAGGCTGCAATCTTTGATTTGATGCACCAAACTTTTCAAGTCCTCTTTACTTAGATTAAGCAACATTGTGAATTTATCAGAAGATGAGAAAATACAGAGTCACCCCACCAAAAAGAATTGGCTGGCACAAAACCATTTGAGAAGATTGCATATTATCAGAAATTAATAGTGATAGAGGAAAAAAGTTAAATCTGCTTTGAATTCAGTAGCAAAACCTATGGCCCCAGGAACTGATGGATACCAATTGAAGTGTTTCAACATATATGTGTTCACCAACCTATGCTGAGAAATTTGGAATGTAAGTACTTGTCAAACTAACTGAAAGGGGTCCATATGAGTTCAATTCCTCAGAAAGGTGTTATGAAAAAATGTGCATATTGTCAAGAGATATTATCAATATCACATGCAAGTAACAACTTGCCAAAGAATTGTTGAAAAACGGCTGTAGTGAGACACCAACAGACAACTGCCAGAAATTCAAGCTGGCTTTAGAAGAGGCCATTGTACCAGAAATGTCACTGCTGATGTCAATATATAAAGGCTGAAAGTAAGGTATATAAAAAGAATGCTTATTTTTATTTATTAACTATGCAAAGGTATGTGACCAAGTGTGTCATAAAAACTATAGCTAAAATGGACAAGAATGGGAATACCAGAATACTTAATATTTTTATGCAAAATGTATAATCAAAAAGATGTCATCTGAAAAAAATAAAAGAACATATTGCATGGTTTAAAATCAAGGAAGATGTGTGGCAGGGCTGAATCCCCTCTCCATACCCATCCAATCTGTATGCTGAGCTAATCACACAAAAGGTTGGATTTTATAAAGAAGAGAGTGACATCAGAATCAGAGCAAGGCTCATCACTCACCTTCATTATGCAAAAAGGTAGCTCAACTATTCAGGGAGAAATACTGCCAAAAATAGAGTAGAAATTTTCTTAAAAGTTATTTTTTTAATGAATACACATACCTTTTAGAATTGAAAAAAATTTAAAAAACTGTTTTATTAGGAAAATTTGTTGTCAAAAGCCTCCTAAAAGGCTCTTATGAGTAAAGGTTCTGGGTTAAATACTAAATTATCCTTACCCAAGCCATGGTATTTTAAATTGCCTCACATACATCTGAAAATTTCACAATGAATAAGGAAGATCAAAGAAGTATTCATGCCTCTGAATTGTGGTTTTGGCAACAAATACTGAATATACTCACATGTTCATCCATTGCCATTGAGTTAGAAATGACTCATAGTTGGGACTCTAGGAAGTTTTAAGAATCTAATTCCCAGGGGAGAAAATTGCCCATCTTTTTCCACTGATGAATCATTTATTGGATTCAAGCCCCCAAAGACTTACCACCTTTGGCCTAGCAACGTAACTGGTTATGGTCAAGAACAACAGAGTATTCATTTGAATATACTATGTACTACTAAAGTAACAAATCTGTCTTGGAGAAAGTGCAAGTAGAGTACACCTCAGGTCCAAAAATAGTGAAGCGTAATCTCACATTCATGGCCATAAGTCACTAGTCTTTGGAGAAATTTATCATTCTGGGAAAAATGTAAGGTCAATAAAAGAGTGCAATACCCTCAATGAAAAGGATTGGCACAATAACTACAAGCAAAATTTGAGGATGGTGCAGGGCTCCAAGGTGTCAATCTGGAGTTCATAGTATCACTATGAGTTATAATTGACTCGGTAGCATCTAACAACAACAGAAAGTTTTTAAAGTTTTAATCAATCGTGTATTTTTCATTTTTTTAAAAAAATTATTGTCATAATACAAGAAAATGCAATCCTGTAATCTGTATATTTAGGGCACCTTAGGTTGAGCCCTCAAATTCACAACACAAATGAGGAGAAATGCAGAATGTGAGATCCACAAATATAGGAAAATTTGACATTGTTAAGGAAGAAATGGAATACATAAATATTGACATACTAGGTATTGGCAAAGTGAGATGGATTGGCATGGGATATTTTGAATCAGACAATTATACAATATACTAAACCAGAGATTAAAAAAAAAAAGAAGTCAGGAAAAACAGGGTTACTTTCGTAGTTAAAATGGTCATTTTTTTCTTCTTCAATTTTTTGTGTGTACCATCAAATAGGATCTGACTGGTACAAGAGGAGATTGCCTCTTCTTCTCCAGTGGAGCTTCTGGTGGATAATGTCATTTCTAGATCCTTTTGAAATTCAATGATGTGAGCAACAGGATAATATTCATATGCATAAAATGAAGGCCTGTTAATATCACTATCATTCAAATATATGCACCAGCGAACAGAGCTAAAGAGGAGGAAATAGATGGTTTCTCCCAACTTTTGCAGTTGGAAAATAATTGAATAAGCAACTAAGATGCATTAATAACAATGGTTGATTGGAATTAAAACATTAGGAACAGCAAAGAGGGATCAGTAGTCAGAAAACACAGACATTTTTCCAGAAACGAGTCTAAAGAAAGAATGATAAAATTTTATATAATCAATGGTTTATTCATTGCAACTGTCTTTTATAGGAAATATAAATGGCAACTATTTCACCTGATAGTTTGCACAGGAACCAGACTGATTACGTCAATAGAAAGAATTGTTGGAGAAGCTCAATTTCAGTTGTGAAGTTAGGCCAGTTGCTGATTGTGAGACAAACCATCATGCATATGCAAGTTGAAATGAAAGCTAAAGAAAGATCAAATCAAATCCACAGGAACCAAAATTTGACCTTAAGTCTAACCCATCTGAATTTAAAAATAATTTTAGGAATAGGATTGAGGCCTTGAACATTAATGAATAAAGACCAGATGAGCTGTGACAGGATATCAAGAATATTATCAATGAAGAATGCAAAAGGTTATTATGATGACAGAGGAGGAAGAAAAGATTGAGATGAATTGTCAGTAGAGATTCTGAACATTGCACTAGAGAGCATAGAAGTCAAAACAAAGGATAGATAGTACAAAGTTAAGGAGCTGGATAGAAGATCTCAAATTACAGCTCAGGAAGACAAAGCAAAGAACTGGCATCAGAAAATAAAAAAGGCCAAATTTGCTCAGCATTTCTTAAGTTGAAGGAACTGAAGAATAAATTCAAGCCTCACATTGCAATAATTAAAATTCAATCTAAGAAACAAAGATGAACCTTAACTCCTAGGTCACTGAGTCTTAAATTCTCTCTTTTTTCACATGTCTGATAGGATGCAATTTTATTTATCAGACAGAAAGCAACTAGTTAACGAGCTTTGTTTTTTGGTGCTTGCTGCTAAAATGCATGATTAAAGCTCAGATGTTTGCTTCAATCAAATACCTATTCCTCTACAACTATGGCTACTATTTGTCAGACTATTACCTCCTCTCTGAACAGTCATAGGACAACTCCAAGTAGCAAGAAAACAACAGGTTTTAAATGTCCTGCAGACATTTATCTTAACTGAGTAGTCACAACCAGGATGAAAGGAAAATGGTTTGATAGTTTAAACATCTGAATGATAAATTCTACCTCTAAAAGTGTTTAAGGTCTCTATATTTGGAATTGTTTTACTTCATCTATTTGGTATAGACTCGTAAAGAATTAGATTGTTGTCGTACAGATTTGTAAAGAAACAGATTACTAAAAAAAAGCAAGAAAATAATTTCTATTGATAATGAAAATGGAATAATTTGTCTTTTAGAAACCATTTTGAGAATATAATGAATACAGAAACTAAATGTCAATGCTTTATATATAACAAGTATGAGGATATATTTCAGTCTGAAGAATCTTCATTAATATAGATTGGTATATTAAATTTTTAAATTGAGATACAAGATATAGGATTTGAGCCTGTAAATGAAAATGTTCTTAAAATTAATTGCAGTGTTATATTTGCTGATAGATTTTTTAAAAAATTATTAGAAGCAAAAAGTCTTAACTTTTACACAATCTTTCTATTTATTGAATATACATTTACATTTCTGGAGTATTTTCTTGTGTTTATATCATATGTGCAAGTGTGTATGTGCACGCATGTGTGTATATATACTTGTTTAAGTATATAATGCTATTAGCACAGTAAGAATGGATAGAGTAATTATCATATTTAATCAATATATTTATAAGATTATGAGAAAATGTTACATAAGGGAATAAAAGATTATCTATAAACTTTTAATATTTGTAGTGATTACTAATTTCATTAGTATGGATAAAATATTGTTACTAAAATAGATGTTGCAAATTTATTGCCCCAGAACTTTTTTTATATCTATTAATTTTTTATGTTAAATGCATTTTTAAATCTCTACATTTCTATTTGTTTAATCATGAATGCAGATGATGATTTAAAGTAATTATTCCTTTTCATTCAGAATTATTTGTGCAATAAGACATATCTTATTTAAATCTCCATTCCACATTCTGAATTGTCTCATCCCTAGGTTATTGCTATCCTGAAATCTGCTACTATTCAAATATATTTGAATGCATCCATTTTCAAGTATTCTAAATTATCATTTCCATATGTGCCTTTATAGTTTAATAATATTTTGTTAACTTCTAATGGAGTCATTAGTAGGGAACTGGCGTAACCCAAAAGCCAGACCTCTCTAACAGCTCCATCACCAGACTCTTTGGAGAAAGGTGAGGAACCTCTTCTCTCCTCTGAGTTACAGCCTCAGAAATTAAATGGAGGCTCAGCTACAAATCAGTTCTGACTTGACTGCAATGAGTTGTTGTCTTGTTAAATAGTACTTTACTGTACATGTATTTTAGATTGCCTAAACTCCATTTATCATAATAAAATCATTATGATGAAATTTTTGCACA
>NW_006399763.1:28919476-28925162 GCF_000299155.1 Elephantulus edwardii | reverse complement strand
ACGGCACATATGAACAACAAACAACATGTATTTTTTTATAATGTCATCACCAATTACAGACCTTGCAAAATCAAGTCCTGTATCTCTCCAACTTAGCCACATGTGATAAGATAGCATGTGAGATTGTCTTACCTAACCTCTCAAACTCAACATTCATGACTTTGGCTTAACAGCCAAAACAATTAACAATTTTTACTCTACAGACAACCAGAGCTATTCAAGTTAACCTTGCTTTGGTAAGTTTAGAATCATTTTATATCAAATGAACTAAAACTTCAGCATGTCATCCACACAGACTGAAAGCCACAACTCAAAATGCATACTGAAAATAGAAGTCTCCCAAAAAAGACCATGAAAAAAAAAGAAAAGTAAAACTGTGTTAAAAGCAAGCACCCAATAAACATTAATGGGATATTACCAAATTATGCATAATAGTACATTATACCAAGTGAGATTTGAAAATATACAAGCATTTTACACACTATTTATTCATTGATGTTTCTCAATTATGCTTTTCTTCCCATTTTCTTTAATAATTCATCCAAATTTAAAAAGCATTGGGGGGAAATTCAAGGACACAATTGCATAAAAGTCATCTTAAAATTATTTGTCATTTCAGGTATTTGATAAACTCATGAAATTTCCCAAATAATATTAGAGAGATGTCATCTTAATGTAATTATGCTGTCAGATATAAGGATCCCACCAAAAAAAGGAAGTTATTGATGTCATTATACCTGTAAATGCATAGCATACAACATTTTGAAGCCCATGCTACAATGTGGAAAATAAAATTCAACAGGAGCATCCAAAGAAAGCTTTATTCATTGATTTATCTTAGGCCAATATTGGGAAATGCCTCATTACTTATTGTCAATTTTACAGTAAGCTGAATATCTTTCTTGAGGAAAATGCAAAGTTTTCACTCAAACAGCAAGAATCTCAATAGGAAGGAGGCTTCCATTTTACGTATTTTGGTGTGCTTATGAAAGACACTTCTGTGAAACTATACAAATCATTCTAAGTAATTCTTTAGAGAAATGAGATTACTTAATATTCTGTGGAGTGATTCAATTTTGTTACTTCAATGACCAGAGTAAAATTTTAGATCGTGTAGAAAGGTAGATAATCTTTTCTGTTATTTTAACCTAAGATTAATAGCATAATGGAATTGACTCAATGGTTTTCATGGAAATTCTAACTGGAAAAGTATATTAAAAGAATCTCCTCACTAATTTGTTGATTGTTGTTATTATTTTTTTAAATAAGCCAAATGTATTATTTTCTCAGGAATTTTAAATTTCATGTCCAAACCCATTTTATCAAACTCTTAGCTGCTCAAATATATAGTTATTGTTTTCAAAGCTCTGTGAATATTATGGTCATATTACTTTTAATATAGTTAATATACATATAATGGCAAATAAATTACTTTCTTTTCCTGTTTATTAAATTACTGAATTTCAAGAAGTAATAGTGCTTTCTGTACTGAGGGCCAGATTAATGTTACAAATGTGATAATAATCTTTTTGTAAATAATTTTAATTCCTTCTATAAATAGTTTTCTTTTTCACTACAAAATTAGCTGGAATTATTTAAATTTCATTTCACACACGTTAAGCAAGTTGTTAGGAGGCACCAATAATTAGAAAAACACATTATTCTGGAAAATGTAGGGGATAACCAGACTTGAGGAAGACCCTCAGTGAGGTGTATTGACACAGTACCTCCAACAATGAATTTTAATATAGTGTAGATTATGAAGATGGTGCAGGATAGGGTAAGGTTTGTGTCTGTTGTTCCTAACATCACTGAGAGTCACACAGTCAACTTGATGGTACCTGTCAAAGACAGCATTTAGGCTTTGGAGGCAATGATGGCTCAGTTGTAGAGTTATCACCACTGATCTGGATGCCTGCAAGAGAATCAAATTCTGGCCACTGTACTTCATGGATAGCCAAGGCTTACCTGCCGTAGTGCAACGATGCTGAACAGACTTCCACAAAACTTTCATAATACAACAGATTAGAAAGAAAGGCCTAACAATCTATTTCCAAAATTCAGTCAGCGGAAGCCACATGCATCACAACAGTCAGAACTGCTAATAATTAATCAAACAAACTTTTGTCCCCTTGTAAATGGGTCACCGTGAGTTCAGAACAAGTTTTCGGCAACAACATTTAAATCTTGACATGTGTCTTTTACTGTTTTTACAAGATTATAGAAATCTAAGTAAATTACTAGTCAAATATTTCAAGCACAAATTCAGTTTGTGTATTGCAAGATAGTCCTAGAACAGCACATTGAAAACCACACAATATCCGTTTAGAACTGGAAAATCATACTGTACCAATTTGTGTATTGTATATAGACTTATGTATTAGAAGCTATGCCATAGGAAATTAAAAAATGCCAGGGTCACCTATATTGAGCAGATTTCTACAGAGCTCTAGACTAAGGTAGACTATGTAGCAGAACTTCATTTTTAAATAATTGGTCGATGCAAATTATATAAATATAAATGTAACATTGTTTGACATAAAGCTAGAAGATAAGTCTCTCTGATTGGTTGGCACTCAACTACAAGTGCAAAAAAAGTACTACATTTAAGCATTTAAGTAGAACTGACCTTAATAACAGATAGAGGAAAGCTTCTAGTTCATCTGCAATGCATTTTCATTTTCTTATGTAGCACATCTTCAGACAAGTAGGAACAGCTGTAAATTCCATTATCACACCTTAGCACACATATGTTATACATCTATGAAAACTGGAAGGGGTCAAAATGGAATGGAATACACAAATAACTATATTATAGGTATTAGTAAGAACAAATGTATTGGTATTGATATTTTGATTTGGATAATAACATAATCTACTAAGAATGACTAATTAGAGGAATGGCACTGCTCTCATTAAAAAATAACAATATAAATTTATCCTAAATTATTATCCTGTCTTAAATACCACACAGTCAGAACCCACTCACAGGTGACCCTCTAGTGATTTTTCAAAGATTGAAAATCACATGGGAAGAAATTGTTCATCTTTCTCCCTACAGCAGCTAGAGGATTGAAACTTGCTGTCTTAGAGTTGTAAGGGCAACTTGTTTACCACTGTTGTTGTTATGTGCCATCAAGTCATTTGCAACTCAGTGACACTGTGTACAACAGCTCTGAAGCCAAATCATTGTCTGTAACACACCTACTCCCATTATCCGAGTCATTGAGAAAATCCATCTCAACCAAGGTCTTCCTCTCTTGCACTGTCCCTCCACTGTTTGAAGCATGAAATCATTTTCCAAAGCCTGGTTCCTCCTGGTAACTTGCCCAAAGTATGTAAGAGAGAATTTCAAAATTCTTACTTTCGAAGATCAGCCTGTTTTCACCATCTCCAAGACAGACCTATTTGTTCTCTTAGCAGTCCATGGTATGTTCAATATGCCTTTTGAGCACCACAATCAGAATTACTTGTTATGCTCTCAGTAATATTATTATAACCATATACATAAAAGGATATAGGTATAAATACTTGTTCATTCAATAATTATTCAAATTTCGTCACCAAACACTAAAGCTCAATTTAAATACATTGAGGATTTTTACCAATTTCAGTCTTATGAAAATGCACTGATGATTACTGTCAGTTGGAATGGAAATATTTGGAAGCCAAAGATAAGTTGCTGGAAAATATTTCTTTAGTAGTAGAAATCACATTGCTGAATTCTGTAGAAGGAACAACTTATTCATTGCAAGCATCTTTAAATTATATATACACACATAACCCTGGTCAGATAGAATGCACATGAATAAAATTTACTGTATTTGTTGAAAAGAGAATGTAAAGAAGCTCAGTATCATTAGAACAAGATTAGAGGCCATTAATTGTTCATATGCAAGTTCAAGTTGAAGCTGGGGGAGGGGTGGGAGAGTATAAACAACTCCTAAACCTCTTCATGTTTAAAAATTTGAGGCTCTTTGGATTTGGACTGTATTTCTCACATCACAGAGCACACAGTCAAAGTTAACTAAAATACTGTTTTTATTCTTCACATAATATCCTTGCTTCAATATTTTATATCTAAATTTTACAAGTATCTCAACTGCAGCATCTTATGTGGATTGAAGCTCAACATCAAGAAAACAGATTCTCACCACTGGGCCAATTGGCAGCATCAGAATGGATGGTGAAGAGATGGAAATAGTTAACAGTTTTAGTTTACTTGGCTCCATAGTCAACACTCTTGATAACAGCAGCCAAGAAATCAAGAGATGAATTGCATTGGGAAAGTTAGCTGTGAGGGACCTCTCAAGAGTACTGAAGAGCAACGATGTCAGGCTGGAGACTAAGGTGTGCCTGTTCCAGGTTATAGTCTTTGCAATTACATGCTATGCATCAGAGAGTTGGACAGTGAATAGGGATGATAGAAAGAGAATTGATGCCTTTGAGCTGTGGTGCTGGAGAAGAGTGCTGAATATACCATGGACTGCTAGGAGAACAAACAGGTTTGTCCTAGAGAAGGTGAAGCCAGAATGCTCCTTGGAGTTAAGGATTCTGAAGCTTCATCTGACATATTTTGGGCATGTTGCAAGGAGGGACTGATCCTTGGAGAAGGACATCATGTTTGACAGACTGGAGGAGCGGCGAAGGAGAGGAAGACCTTCGATAAGATGGATTGATTCTGTGACCAGAGTGGTGGGAATTAGTGCATTTGAGATGACTAGCTTGGTACAGGATAGAATGGTGTTTAGAGTTCTTGTACATAGCATCGCTATGAGTCACAAGTGACTCGATGACACAACAACAACATGACTTACAGATTTCTAATGATTTATAGTTACTGTTAGAGAGTCTTAGAGTTAATCTTATTATCTATATGGTTCAATTACTATGGACAATTTTTCATATTTATTTTCATAGTATAATAATGATGTATCTTATGGGACTTGACAGCAACATATAAACATACAAAGGAATTACAAAATTAATATCTCATTCTGCTTTTTATTGTGTCCTCTTTATTGAATTGAGATATTATTATAAATGGATATATTGGATTTTTTTTCTGGCTTCTAAGTTTCTTCTTGGAGGCAAGGATTTTGAAGCTCCATTTCACATCCCTTGGGCTTGTGGCCAGGAGGGACCAGTCCTTGTAAAAGTACACTTTAATTGGAAAGGTTGAGGGGCAGCACAGCACAGAAGATCCTGGATAAGATGAATTGACACAGTAACTGGGGTAATGGAGAAGGTGTGTCGGAGTCAGTGATACTGGCTCAGGATAGCACAGGGTTAGATCGCAGGTCACTTGATGGCAGAGAACAGCAATAAATTCTAAGAATGCTTTCACAGATGTTATAATGCATTTATATATTCAAGAAATGTCCTCTCCCAGAAACATGTTCAAAATATACGACTAGAAGCGATGTCATTCTTACAACTAAGGAAAACTCTGTCTTCACTTTTTCTAGGACATATATGTTAAATTTTTGGGACAGTGTTTTTCAAAGGCATTTACTTGTCTTCTAACATCCTCATTAATTGGTTATAGCAGTCACCATGTCAATTGTTGTTATGTTGTTATGTGCCGTAGAGTCGCCTGCGACTCATAGCGACCCTATGTACAACAGCCCTAAACTCCGCTCTGTCCTGTGCCAATCGCACTGTCTCTGACACTCCCATCCCCATT
>NW_006399763.1:28903775-28916988 GCF_000299155.1 Elephantulus edwardii | reverse complement strand
ACCAACTTTTACAATCAGAGATTGATCGAACATGCAACCAAGATGCATTGATAATAATGGGTGACTGGAATGCAAAAGTCCATGTCAATTACTTGGTTGAATGTCTTCATCTCCATTGCCAACCCTTCACCCTTTCTAACATCATGTCCCTTTCCAAGTAACAACATCTTCTAGCAATATGCCCAAAATATGTGAATCTAAGCCTCATCATCCTTGTCTCCAAAGAGCACTCTGGTTGAACCATCTCCAATAAATATTTGTTCATTTTCTTGGGTGCCCATGGGATGTTCAGTGTTTTCCTCCAAAACCATAGCTCAAAGGCACCAATTATTTTCCTGTCATCCTTATTTGTTGTCTTGGTCTCAGATGCATAGCTAGTAAGAAGAAAAGCTATGACCTGAATGAGACATACTTTAGTCCCCAAATTGACATCTCTACTTCTCAAAAATTCAGAAAGGTCCCTAATTGTAGATTTTCCCGTAAAATGTATCTTATTTCTTGCTTGTTCTTACCAAGGGTGTTAATTGTGGATCCAAGTAAGATGAAGCTGTTAACAATGTCAGTCTCCTCTCCATCCATCAGGACACTTCTTATTAGTACAGTGGTAAGAATTTTTGTTTTCTTGATACAGATAGGGAATACACACTAAAGGCTGTATTATCATGTATAAATTGCAGGACATGTAAAGCTATGCTATAGGGTTCCAAAGGCTGAAATCTTTACTGAAGTAGACTGACAATATTTCCATTACAGATTGACTGTAGGTTGAAACTGATTAGCAACAAAATACACATTGTGCCATCAAACCTCTTTCTTTTACTAGGCAAGTGTTTTAAATTAGTTGAACTAATATTATTTTTCCCATGTTTATTAATGAAAGTTAAACATAATTATTTTCAAGTTGCAACAAATCTATAATATTTCAGGGTTTTTTATTAGGCTCTATCTTTTATCTATACCTACTCAATTTGTATGTCCAGAAAATCATTCTAGAAGTCAGTCTTTATGAGGAAAGATCAAAGGAAAACTCTTTAACAATCTATGTTATACAGAAGATAAATCTTTTTGGCCAAAACAAAGAGGACTTACAATATTTTCTGCAGAAGATCAACCACTGTAGTCTTCAATACAGATTATCTCTAAACATCAAGAAGATAAAAATTCTCATACTGGGCAAATAGGCAGCATGGTGATAGATGGAGAAAGGACTGATGTTGTCAAAATTTCATTTTGCTTGGATCCACATCAACACCCTTTTTGCCAGCGGTGAAGTAATCAAAAGACATTTTCCATTGGGTATATCTGGTGTCAAGGATCTCTCTAAGGTATTGATGAGCAATGATGACAGTTTAAAGAACAATCTTCATCCGATTCAAATAATATTCTTTTAAATTAATTTTTATGCATCTGAATGTTTGACAGTGACTAAGGGTAGAAAAATCTATGTCTTTGAGTTGTGGTGTTGGAGAAGAGTACCGAATGCACTGACAAAAGAACAAATGTGTCTTGGAGAAAGTAGTCAGTGTGCTCCTTGGAGTTAAGTATGGCAAAGCTTCAACTTTATCTTAGATATTTTGGACATGTTGTTAAGAGGATCCAGCTCTTAGAAAAGGACTTTATATTCAGAAAGTTAAACGATCAGCAAAAGAGAGGAAGACTCTCAGTGGGATGAAATGACCCAGTGACTATAAAAATGAGTTTAAGTATATCAGACATGATGAAACAAGTTAGGGCAGGGTTCATATCTGTTATTCAGAGGGTTGTTATGAGTTACAATCATCTTGATGTTGCCTGATAATAACAAAAACTATTAGTTGAAAATGAAGGAATTTATTTAACTTTATGTTGTTTCCAATTGTTCAGTATTCATAATATCCAAGTAATAAGATATTTTAAATAAAATATGTCTTATTCTCTGGTGGCTTTGTCCACAGGGAATGGCACTGTTAACATAAAGTTCACACCTCTCTGATGGTTTGAATCTGTCATTCATTCTGTGGAAGAAAGATGAACAATCTCCTTCCATGGGATTTACAGATCCTGAAAACCTACTGAAGCATCAGCTATGAGTAGGTTCCAACTTGATGTAGTGAGTTGAGTCTACAATATTCTAAAGTACATTTCTAGATGTGAGATAACAAAACCTGAGTCAAAACAAATTAATATTTTTTGCTCCATAGGGTAAAATTACATTTTTTCCAAATAGCCATATACAGTTTATAGTACTGAAAAAAATATACTAGTACAGTTTACTATTGTAGAACTGAATATTCATTCCTTCAATCTTTTCTAAAGTATTTCAGAGTTAAATTTATTTATTTCAAAGTTTTTGAGTGTTTTTATTTCTATCATAGTAGACTCATCTGTATTATTTCTTTATCCAGGGAAGTTTTAATACTTATCTCCTATATTCATATATTTTTTTTTATGTGCCATTGGTCACCAGCACCTCACAGTGACCCTTTGTATAAGAGTTCTGAAGCCTGCCCTGTCCTAAACCAGTCTCACTGACTCCGTCACACCTAACCCCATTGCCCTCGTTACTGTATCAAAGAATCTCATCTGGAATTTTACTTTCCTGCATTGTCCCTTCACCCTTATGAGCATAATAACCTTCTCCAAGGATTGGTCCCTCCTGACCACATACTCACAATATGTGAGACGGAGCTTCACAATCCAACCTCTTAGGAGAAACTTGGTTTCACTTTTTCCAAGATATTATTTGTTTTCTTCGTGGTCCATGGTATGGTCAAGACTCTTCTCCAGCATGGCAACTCAAAGACATCAATTCTTCTGTCATCCTTAGTCATTGTGTAGCTCTCTAATGCATAGCAAGTCATTGTGAAGACCATGGACTGAATCAGGTGCATCTTAGTCTCAATAATGACATTGTTGCTTTCAGTACATTCCTGGCAACATACTTACATAATGCAATTCAGCTTTTGATTTCCTGTTATTGCTAAGAGCACAGATTGTGGAGCTGAGCAGGCTGAAATTGTTAACAACCTCAGTCCTTTCTCCATCCATCATGGTGTTGTCAATTGGCCCAGTGGTGACAATCTCTTCTTGATGTTGAGCTTCAATCCACATTGAAGACTAGTGTTGTAGAAGACCATACAATGTAAAGGACTGCATCCTTAGAATATGGCTGTGTGCCTTGCACACAGAAAGTGTCTTCAGAAAGAAGATTGCAAGCAGATCTCACAAGGCGCTCTGAGAAGGAAGATTGCTAGTGGTTCTCATACATCTTTAGACAATGACTTTCATTATTATTCCTGCTCTTGATAAGGTTGTTTCAAGATGAGAGAAAGCACTGTTTATTAATACAAAGAAGTCTTGGTTGAATGTATCTAACTATGTGCCCAGCCTATGCAAGCCCTATATTAATCTTGATGTTTCTATTTGTACCCGGCCGGTCCAATTCTGTCCTGTCTGGCCGGTCCAGTCCTGTCCTGTGCTGTTTTTTCTCTGTAAGTTGTTCGTCTCTTGGGTCTTTATTTATTCATTTCTTTCAGGCATCATTTCCCCAGAGAAGTAGGATAAGTGATCCCCAACAACTATCCTTGACCTTCTGCAGCAAGCACTTTTGATCCTCTTCAGTTTCAGCAAGCAAGGTTGTATTATCTGCATAACGTAGGTTGTTGATGAGTCTTCCTCCAATTCTGATGCCACATTCCTACCCATAAAGCTCAACCTCCCTAATGATCTATTCTGCATATAGATTGAAAAAGTATAGAAACAGGACACATCTCTGATTTACTCTCTTCCTGATTTTGAATCATGTGGTGTTTCCTTGCTCTATTCTGAGGACTGCTTCCTGGTCCAAATATAGGTTTTGCATAAGTGCATTCAAGGGTTCTAGGATTTCAATTCCCTGCATGGTTAACCACAATTTGTTGTGATCCACCCACTTTGGTGGCCTAGTGGCAAAAATGTATGCTGCAATCCCGAAGACATGCAGTTCAAAGCCACCACTTGCTTCTTGGAAGAAGGATGAGCAATCTCCTCCAAAGTGATTAACTGACTCTAAAAACCCACTGGAGGGTCAGCTCTAAGTCACTCTGACTCAACAGTACACAACAAGCACACACACATATTTATATGACCATTTAAAAACATTTTCTTGTTTTTCATTCAATTTTCATATATATCTTATAACCTTAAATACAATTATACAATGTCATTATTAATCTGTTTTTAATTTGAAACCTTTCTATATCCTCACTTTGTTTCACTCTATCTATTATTTTCTAATCTCTGCTCCCTCCCTCTTTTTCGCCTCCTGTGGTCAACTCTTCATTGATTTACCTTCCATGATTGTTTTTATCTATGTATAAACCTTTCTTAAATGCTTTTTCCTTTTCTTCCCCTTTCCTTACTACCCCACATTATTCTATCACTACTTTCAATCATGTTCATTTTGATCATGCAATAATGCAAGCTCTTTTCCAGATTGTAATCATCCATTCTTTTTCAAATTGATATTCCCTTTACCTATTTCAATACAGTTTTCATGTCTATCTATCCCTTTCCTGCTTTTTCCATCTCACCTCGCCCCCCAAAAAGAAAACTACCTTATTTTTATATTAGTGCTCATACATTATATTTATAATTTATGACTTAGTTATTTCAGAATAATATTCTCTCAACTCATCCACGTTGTGCAGTGTTTCACAAATTCTTAATTGTTTTTTAATGCAGAGTAAGATTCTGTAGCATTAATGTACCACAGCTTTTTCATCCATTCGTTGTTGGTAAATACTTGGATTTCTTCCATCCCTTTGCTTCTGTGTTTAATGCTGCAATAAACATGAGTGTGCATACATTTATTTGTGTCCCAGTCCTAACCTCTTTAGAATATCTTTTCAGTATTAGAATAGCAAGGCAAGAATGTCCATCATAACCATTTATATTCCATATTATAGTGGAAGTCTTAGGTAAAACAATAAAACAAGAGAAGGAAATTAGAGACACCTAATTAGGCAAAGAGGAAGTGAAAACTCCCTCTATATGTAGATGTCATGACAGTGTACATAGAAAACTCCAAAGAGTCAGACAGAAAATTGCTACACCAAGAACAATTCAGTAAAGTGGCAGGTTACAAGAGCAGCTGCAAAAATCAGTCAGAATTCTCTACAGAAACAAACAGAATATTGATAAACAAATAAGAAAAATAATACCAATTGTGATTTTAGCCTAAAAGTTGCAGAAAGGGGGTGTGTAGCCATTGCATTTTGCCCCCTCTGGTGTCCAGCTACCTTAACAGTAGACACATGGTCTTGCAAATCATAAACACCTGTTGGGGCTAAGATAAGTCTTGCCATTCAGTGCTTCTCATGCTGAGTGGCAAGACTTGAGAGAGACTAGAGCAAGACCCTGTTAAGAGCAAGACCTGAGTGATGAGACCCTGGTTATAGTGGTGGAGAGACATTGGCATTGCTTTGGAGAAACTGTGGCAAAGTATAACCAGAGGAGCCCTGAGATAAAGGCCTTAGTTAAAGGGTTTTGCTGTTTTTGCAGGATGAGAGGAAGAAAAAAACTGCTGAACTAAAACTGGATTTTGGACTAATGGAGTCCTACTATGCCTTAGGACTGTTGGACTAAAACTTGGACTTACTTTGGGTTATATTATTTTCCTCTCCCACTCTCTTACTTCCCTATAAACTCCATACTCAGTACCACAACTTTCAGGCAATAATGAATACATGAACCTCTTGCTGCTGCTGGGACTCTAGAGGAACCATGAGTGAGCAATGGGCTTTTTATCTGTTTTATGCTCTGGGGCAGTGAAGGGTTATGCTGTTCTTACTCCCTCTGGCCCTTTCAGAGAGACACTCATGGCTCTGTGGCCCCATATGCCATTTTTTCTTCTCTTTGGGCACCAATTTAGAAAGCAAATCACAAGATGAAATACTTAGTAAAAACTCTACCCAGAGGCACAAACAACCTAAATAAAGAAAAATACAACATACATCTACAAAAATAAAAAAATTATCAGAAGAAATGGAAATATACCACATGTGTGGGTGGTGGTGGTTGTCATGTGCTGTTCTGTTGCCTACAGCCCATATTAACCTTATATACAGCAAGTCTGAACCTTTTCCTATCCTGAGCCAGTCTCACTCATTCTGACACATCAACGACCATTGCCCCAGTGACTGTATCAATCCATCTCATCCAAATTCTTCCTCTCCTATGCTATCCCTCTACCCTTCCAAGCATGATGTCCATCTCCAAGAACTGGTTTCTCTCCTGGCCACATGTCTGAAGTATTGAGACAGATCTTCAAAATCCTAGCCTCCAAGGAGAAACTTGGTTTACCCTCTCTAAGACAGATCTATTTGTTTTCTTGGTAGTCCATGGTATGTTCAAGACTCTTCTCCAGCACTACAATTTAGGAAGACTCAATATTGTGTAAAAGACAGCTCTACCAATAGCAATTTATAAATTCATTGTAATCCCAATATAGATAGAAAAACTATTCTTCAAGGACATGAAAAGATAGTTTATAACTTTATATGGAAAGGGAAGTGATCCAAAATAATTAAATCTCCTCTAAAAAAGAAAAACAAAGTCGATTGCATCATAATTCCTGATTTTAGAACCTACTACAAGTCATGGTAATCAAAACATCATGGCACTCATACAAGAATAGACACATGGACCAATGGGTTAAAATAGAGAACCCAGAAATCTACCCATCTACCTACTGTCAGGTGATTTTTTAAAAGAACACAAACCATTCAGTGGAGAAATGACAGCCTTTTTAATAAATGATGCTGTCAAGATGAATATCTATCTGAAATATCTATCAAAATATCTAGTGAAAATTAATATCTATCTACAGAAAACTGAAACAAGATTCATATTTCATACTATATACATAAACACATACAAGGTGGATCAGGCACCTAGAAGTAAAACAAAAAATTTTAAAGGTCATCAGAAAGAAAAAAATAAGAACACATTTAGAAGCTCTAATAGACAGAAGACCAGAACACAACTGGCACTGGGAAAGTCTGTAGTCTGGGACCTCTCCAAATTATTGAGGAGAAATTATGTCAGTTTGAAGATTAACGTGTGCCTAATTCAGGTCCTGGTCCTTTTAGTTACTTACTATGCATTTGAAGGCTGAACAATGAATGGCCAAGGATGACAAAAGAAAAATCAATAGCTTTGATTTGTGGTGCTGGAGAAGAGTACTAAAGATCCTATGGACTTCCTAAAAAACAGATATGTCTTAGAGAAGGTGCATTCAGAGTGCTTCTTGAAGGCAAAGATGATGAAGCTTCATCTAATGTGCTTAGAGCATGTTGTTAGAAGAGGTTATTCCCTGGAGAATGACAGCATTGGGAAGATGGAGGGTTAATGAAAAAGAGGCAGACTCTCAACCAAGTGGATTGACACAGTGACTGCAGCTATGAGCTTTAGGGTGTCTGAGATTATGAAGATGGCACAGGATAAGATAGGGGCTCAGATATGTTGTTCCTAGGGCCTATGAGTCATAGTTTATTCAATGGCACCTAACAATACTTAATAATAACCTATAGTATGAATAGCTTTTGAGTATAATAAAAAATATACACCTAGAGGAGGACAAAATGCCCACAGACTGGGAGAAAAGTTGGCAATGATATATCTGATAAAGAACTCATATCTGAAAGTACGGAATACTGACATCACAACAAGAACAACAATAATAAAATTATACTGGTTGGACATCTGGGCTGCTTCAACATTCTTGTGATGGTGAATCACGTTGCTATGAACATTGGTGTCTCTTTGTGTATCTTCGTTCTCATTTTTTAGGGCTATATTCTTAGCAGTGGAATAGCTGGGTCATATGGAATTTCTTTGTTGAGTTTTTTGAGGAAGCATCACACTGCCTTTCAGACAGGATGTACCACTGTATAATCCCATCAACAATGCAGAAGAGTTCCTATCTTTCCACATCCTCTCACACATTTATTACTCGCTATCCTGTGTAACATTTCCACTACTACTGGAGTGAGATGGCATCTCATTGTCATTTTGATTGGCTTCACTCTTATTGTCAATAATTTTGAGGAAATTAAAAAACAGGATGCATCCCTGATGGACTCCCTTCCTGATTTTGAATGCAGTGCTTCCTTGCTCTATGCTGAGGACTGCTTCCTGGTCCAAGTTTAGCATAAGAGCAATCAAGTGTTCTAGGATTCCCATTCTCCTCAAGGTCAACCACAATTTGTTGTGATCCACACACTCTGGTGGCCTATTGACTAGAAGCTGTGCTGCAATCAGAAGACACAAAATGGGCAATTTCCTTCTGAGTGATTAAAAAGAAAATAAATAAAAATGAAAACAAATCTTAACAATCAGAGAGCTGCCAATCAAAATGATAATGAGACATGGCCTTTTCCCAGTAACAGTAACAAAGTTTAACAGTAAAGCAAACAATAACAAATGTTGGGAAGGAAGCAGAGAGATTGGAACTTAACTTGCATTGCTGGTGGACCTGTAAAATAGTACAACCACTCTTGGAAACAAGTCTAGTACTTCTGCAAAAAGTTGAAAACAGAAATAATATTAGATTGCTGCTACTAGGACTAAATTAACATTTTGAATCTTCAGTATACTTAAGCATTTTTTAGGATTTTTATAGTGGTTTATGTATATTTCATTTATGTACTTTGTGTTTTATACAATCTTCTTTCACATTTTTTCATACATTCATATGTATTGCATTTTATATACTGAATGAATACTGATCTATGCCTATTATGCCCCCCTGTTTACAACAGCAAAATGGTAACAAATATCTTTTGACATTTTTAATATGTCTTTTACTTTGAGTTGGTACTTTAAATTTTGTTCTAATTTTTGTACTTGTTTGTACTTTAAATAAAGGTTCTACTTGTGACCTTCACATTTACAACAATCCATAGCAAAACAAAATGATCTAAAATAGTTCTCATTCATTAGTTTTCAGTGTGCTAATGTAACCCCATGTTGTCAGGAACTAAGATAATGCAATCAAATTTATTTCTGGACTGATTGATGGACTGATTAGTTTGATGGAAAACAAAACAAGCCTTTTGATTTAATTGATAAATTGTTTAATCCAGATAATCAATTCACCTAGAAACCCAACAAGAGGCTTTAGTCAAAGCTTTGCATCTATTCAAAATGCTAGCAATGAGGCAAGCCATATTATTCGAAAGGTGATTTTCATTCTCTGAATACATTCATTTACATGATCTAAATTTATGATGTAAACTGCAATTTTTTTAACTCATATAACACCTAGATTAGTTAATGTTGTCCCAAAGTTTAACTAACCAACTTGTTCAATTTATGCTAAACATTAAAATATTTTATATTGCTAAATTGGTTGATAATTTTATTTTTCACTTGTATTGACACATGAACACATTCTATTTGTTGAAACCTCTGGTCAGAAGTGAACTGAGACAGATCTAATTCATTGACTTTTCTCAGTTCTAATTCTACGACCAGTCTTCTTAGAATCTTCCAGAACTTTTCACTTAATTATATCAAGAAATATTCTTTTGAAACAAGTGAGAGTGTATGCAGGTCAACTACTTATATTACTTATTCATAAGCATTGATGAATTTTATTTCATCCCTTTATCTTCACTCTTCATACTTAATAGTTCTGTAGTAGGTTTTTAAGGTACATTTAAAAAATAATTTATTTTAAACACTGAACAATTTGCAGTAATGGTAGAAGGTCTTCTGCACTAAGAAATTTGGAAGACATTAACCTTGACAATCAATTGGAAAAGAGCCATATTTTTGCTTATTCTAAAGTAATGTGTTCCAGCAGAAGGTGGAAATTATTAAAGAGTAAAATTAATATAAACTACAAGTAAAACTTCCTGAAGATAATCCATAACCGTTGTAGCAATGCATTAATAGGTAACTGATAAAAGGTTAAAAACAATATAAGATAAAACAACAACAACAGGAATACAAGGAGTGACAAATATCACTTCTGAAGTACAAAAAAAGACCTTGGCTGCAAGCAAAGAAAGCCAGAAAGATGTTTACTTGTGTTTGATTATACAAAATCATTGAATTATGTGGATCATTAAAAATCATTAATATTATTATTGTTGATTACTTTCAATTTCAGCACGACTCAAAGTGACCCTAAGAACAAACGGCCTGACGATTTTCTACAACTATCAACATTTATCAAAGTTCATAGAGTTTCTGGAGCCATGTTACTTAGGAAGTAGATGCCATTCCTACTTCCAAACCTGTCATAATATGTTCTTATTGTTATGTGCCATTGAGTTGCCTGCGATGTATAGCTACCCTATATACAGCAGCTCTAACCCTTCCCTGTCCTATGAATGGGAATTCCAGAACCTTAAATTGTGCTCATGTGGAACCTCTTCATAGATCAAGAGTCATTTTTTTTTAAATGCTAAATCTATGCATATTTATGATTACTGTTAGTACAATTGACAAGATAAAAATTCATTCACGGTACGAAAGTGAAATGCCTTCAGGAAGGGCAGAAAAATGGAAATGGAAATAAAAATACAATTCTTACAAGAAGTGCAGCTAGAATTCTCCTTAGAATAAGGAAAGGACTTTTTCTTACATATTTTGGAAATGTCTTTACAAAGAGACATCGTTCTTGGTAAAATAGAGTGTCATTGAAAAAGTTGAGACCCTCAAGGAGATGCGTTGACTTAACTGCCGGCAGTCTGCTCAGAAGTGGTAGTGATATGAAGATGGCTCAGTGTCAGGCAGCATTGTCATTCTGTTGTCATTATTTTTTAAAGAGGAGAAACTGCTTAGTTTAAAGGCAGGAATGCTGTGTGTTACAGATGTATCGTTTTTCCATATTTATGGAATGTGAATGCTAAACAAATAATCAAGTAGCTGGAGTTTATGGAGGGGAATCGGACATAAGAATTGGAGACTCATTAGCAGCCTGATATTTGCAGCTGGTATGGCCTTGATAACTGCAAAGTAAGAGGACTTAAGGTTTTATAAATGAAGATCAAAGACTAAACCCATTAGAATGGATTATGCCACCAAAATCAACACACTTGTCACCAATAGTCAGAAAAATCAAAAGACCAATTTTACTGTGAAAATCTGCTCTTAGGGACCTCTCCAGAGTACTGAGAAGCAACAATGTCAGTCTAGAGACCAAGATGTGCCTGATTCAGGCGACAGCCTTTGTAAATACTTGCTATGCATCAGAATATTAGACAATGGCCAAAGAGGACAAAAAAGAATTGATGCCTTTGACTTGTGGTCCTAGAGAATACTATTGAACATATCATGGACCATGAAGGGAACAAGTAGGTCTCTCTTGGATAGGATAAAACCAAGTTTCTCCTTGGAGGCTAGGATTTTGAAGGTCCATTTCACATATGGTGGACACATAGTCAGGAGAGATCAGTACTTGGAGAAGGGTGAAGAAACAGAGGAGGAGAGAAAGACCCCAGATGAAAGGGTTGACACAGTAACTGGGGTAGTGTGTCAGAATCAGAAGTGGCTCATCATAGGACAGACTTCAGAGCTATTGTACATTGGGTTGCTAAGAGTCATAGGTGCCTCACTAGAAAGCAACAACAGCAATGGATTATGCCTCTACATAAAGAAAATTCTCAAAATTGGACCAATAATAGCATAAAATAAACTGATAAAAGGATTGAAGCATACAAGGATTACCTGTTACTTGTTCAGCACTCAAGAAATCAGAGGATTTTCTCAATGCATTGGGTACATCTGTTGCTACGAAAAGAAAAAGGTCATTAAAACTTTAAAAAGAAAAAAAATGTCACTTGAAGCATAAGGTGCGCCTTACTCAAGTCCTGGTATTTTCAATTGCTTCATATGCATGAGAAAAGAAAAAATAAAAAAAGAGCATAAAAAGAATTGGTTCCTTTAAATTATGATGTTAGTGATAATGGACTTTATAAATAAAACAAGTCTGTTTTGAAAGAAGTACAGCCAAAGATACTAAGACTTAGTCTTATGTACTTCAGATTTGTTATTAGGATAGCTCAGTCCCTGAAGAAGGACACTACACTAGGTAGAGCAGAAGGTTAGTGGAAAAAAAAAATTGATACCATCACTAACATTGACAAAGTCATTGCAACAATGGACTGAAACATGGCAATTATTGTGAAGATGGCTAAGGACCAGATAGTGTTTAATTCTTACTTACATAGGGTCTCTTCAAATCCCAAGAGGTTCATTGGAACAAATAAGTAACAAGAAGTTTACATTATTTCTTGTTTCTGCCAGCTAAATAATTTTTCACTATTCTTTAAATGACATACTGAAATTAAAATTTTATAAGTATTACTGTTTGGTTGTGTGCCTTTGCGTCACCTGTAACTATTAATGATCCTATGTGAAATAGCTCTAAACCCTGCTCTATCCTGAGTCAATCTCTCTGTCTCTGACACACCTACCTGCATTACCACTGTTATTGTGTCAATTTTTCTCATCCAGAGTTTTCCTCTCCTTTGGTGTCCCTCCGCCCTTTCAAGAATGATTTCCTTCTCCAAGGATTGATCCCTCCTAGCAATCTTTGTCTCCAAAGTGCAGCTTAGTTTCACTTTCTCCAGGACATATCTGTTCTCTTGAAAGCCCATGTTCAGTGCTCTATTCCAGCAAAATTCAAAGGCATCAATTCTTTTCCTGTCATCTTTGATCATTTTCCAGATTTCTGACACATAGCAAGCAATTGCAAAGATTATGATTTGCATTATATGCACCTTAGCCTCTACCTTGACACCATTGCTCTTCAGCAGTCTGGGTAGGTCTCTAACAGCAGATTTTCATAATGCAATGCATCTTTTGACTTCCTGGGTGCTGGTACCAAGCGTGTTGTTTGTGGGACCAAGCAAGATGACATTACTAACAATCTCTTCTCCACCTATCTTGGTGCTGCCAATTGGCAAATTGATAAGATTCTTTGTTTTCTTTATGTTGAACTTCAATTCATATTGAAGACTACAGACAGCCATTGTCCTTCTATAGACAATGCCTCAGGTCGTCCTCAGTTTCAGGAAGAAAAATACATACCCTATTAAATATGATCAAACTTTGCGAGGAGCTAGAGTCAGAAAATCAAAAGGGCCGGACTCGCTCAACATTTCTTAAGCTCAAGGAACTGAAGAACAGATTCAAACCTAGAGTTGCTGTAATCAAGGATGCTTTGGGCAGAATATTAAAT
>NW_006399763.1:28895808-28902135 GCF_000299155.1 Elephantulus edwardii | reverse complement strand
ATGGTGTTGGTGTGGGAAGACTCTGGGTTTCTTTGGCTGTCTGGAAGCCTCTTTCTGGGAACCAATGAGAGCCTGAAGCAAGGTCCTGCAGCCTTTTAAAATTCATCTGGGTTCGAGGGCCACAGACCTGAGGGACTGGTTGTCATTGTTTTTGAAAGCAGTTTTCTGTCTTTTCTCTGTATTGATGTAACTTTGGATTGCTGTGATACTGGACACTGTGCCACTGGTCTGTCAAGTGCCATAATGGTTGTACATGGTTGACAATATCTGGCTCGCTAACAGATTAAGACAGGTTTGGAAGCAAGAGTGGCATCCACTGACTAAATATGCCTGACTAGACTAACTTAGAGAAAGGACAATACTCATAGAATAGGGTTGAAGTCTTTTGTTTATGGTGTCGGTACTAGATGGCACTTAACAACAATGATATTGCCAAGCCCTTGTCTTCCATTTTGGACTTCCATTGGCTTGACTCTGTATGATTGTGCTCTTGTTTAGGTTCAGGATCTGTGTGGATTGTTTCATTGTTTAAGTCTTTTATTTAGAATCAACAAGAACTCCAGGAGGACACTTGCATTTAAGGCCAAGCCTTTGTCTCCATTTTGGAAACTGGGTGAAGTGACTAGACTGTTTAAGATCTGCTCTCTTGTTTTGGTTGAGGGTGATTGTGGAATTTTTTTTCCTTTTTATTATTACTAAAGCCTCTTGATTAGAGTCAACAAAACCTCCTGGAGGGCACCTATATTTAATAAGTCAGGTCCGAGGGATTATCTTTTAATTCTTTGATACTTTATTTTGGAGGAACAGTCTTCTAAGTCATAAAGTGCTCTTCTGTCAATTTTCTGTGCTGAGGTAATCTGGCTTTGCTGTGATGAAACTTGTGATGAAACTTGTACCATTGGGTTCTCAAATGTCATAAGGGCTGCCCATGGTGGACTGTGTTTGGTAGAGTGCCCAGTTTAAAGACAGGTTGGGAAGCAGGAGCAGTATCCACTGCTTAATCCACATACTTCCGGAAACTTTATGAACTTGAAGAATTATAGAAAAATCTCATGCCTTTTGTTCATGGAGTCACTATGAGTTGTGTGACTTGATGGCAATCAACAATAACAACAACATGAAACCTATACCTAGATCAAGAAACTGCTGTCCAAACAGAACAATACACAATGGATCAGAATCAAGAAAGACAAGATGTGCATTAAGACTATATCCTTTCCTCTTATGTATTCAGTCTATATGCTGAACAAATCATTCAAGAAGTTAGACTTTATGAAGAAACATGAGGCATCAGAATAGGAGGTGATTGAGGAAGCAGTGGAATGCTCCCAGATAGGCCTTTTTGGGTGGCAAGAGCCATTGGCATGCTTGATTATGGAGGAATATGGGATGACAGAGCTCATGGAGTTTGAACCAAGTCTTGGTTCTTAAAGTTAGTTTGGCATGAGGTCCTGAAGCCCTCAGGCCTAGTTTTGATTGTTATTAGTCAAACATTCTTCTAAGCAGTATAGCAGTGGTCTGTCCAATTGCTGTACAGAGGTAACTTGTTGTTGCTGTGATACTAAACACTGTGACACTGATCACTGTGACACTGACATGTCAAATGGAAACCCTTTGAACTTGGAGAAATGATGAAAGTTTTACAAGTGTTGAGGTCTTTAGTTCATAGGGTCACTATGAGTCACCTATGATGCAATGGCACTTAACAACAACATAGAGAGAGCTCTACTGGCTTAGTGTATAGAAAGTTATGCTAGAAAGAAAGATTATTTTAATCTATGGCCCTCAGGCCTGGTTTTAATTGTTTTTGGTCAAAAATTCTTCTAAGTATAGCCCTGGTCTGTCCATTGGCTGTACAGAGGTAACTTGTGCTTGCTTGATGCTAAACACTGTGACGCTGATGCATCAAATGGTGACAGTGTCTGGTGGAGCTCTCTGATTAAAACAAGCTTGGAAGAAGGAGTGACATCCACTTCTGAAATAGCTTGCCTCCGGAAACTCTATGAACCTGGACAACTTGGAGAAAGCTATACAAGTTTTCAGGTCTTTCGTTCAGACTGTTGCTATGAGTTGTCTATGACTCGATGATATTTAAAAACAACAACAACAACAACATTTTGAATGAAAGTTTATAAGTCAAAATGAGTCCTATTCAAGCAGTTACTTGTTTCTAATATTAATTTCATTTATTAGTTTAATTAATTTATTAAAATGTCTAGTCTAATAAAATCTGTACTATGTATTGCTTTTCTTCACCAATTTATTAATTTTTATTCCCCTCCCCTTCCCATTTTTTTAGCCCTCGCAGAACTGATTCTGTATGTAAATCTTTCCACAGAGTTTTATACTAGTCACCTTATACCATAATTGTCATTTTATGACTGGTTTATATCACTCACTATGTTTTGTTCTAGATTCACTCATGTTGTGCAGTATTTCATTAGACTCTTTTTCCCAGGTGGATTGACACAGTAGCTGTTACAATGGGCTCTTGTGCCTTAGGAAGAGTGAGGATGGCGCAGGATACAACAGAGTTCAGATCTTTTTGTCTATAGAGTCACTATGAGTCATACTTCTCTCCATGGCAACTAACAACAACAAATAGTTTTTAGTGATACACCAACTCCATTGTGTGAGTGTCCCACAGCTTCATTAGCCGTTCATCTAATGATGGGTACTCATTTGATTCCAAATCTGTTATGACATAAAATGCTGCAATAAACATAGGGGACAGATTGTGTTGTAATGAAGTATGTATAAATTTTAACAGCCTAGTCTAGTCCATTTATTCATTAATAACTAAATTTCAGTATATATTCTTTCAGACTATTGTAAAAATATCTGTTTAACCTCACTCCAGTCATATCATTATTAACCTCTTACATTATCATAGGTAAAATGTGAAACCAGAAAATAAGCATGGACTGTATACTCTTAGCTACACTAAAACTTTTTTTTTTCTAAATTTCCTACTAATCTCCTGTCTGCTCCAGGGTTCCATCTTGAAATTACTTGTTATTTCTCTTTAGTTTCCTATAGTCAATAATAACACTCTATCCACATTTGGCCTTGTCTTTTATGGTTCTGACGTTTTTTAACATTGTTGATCAGATATTTTAATAAGCTGCCATCAGTCTGGATTTGTTTGCTATTTTATCATGAATGATTGGAGATAATGCATTTTAGTAAGATTATAATAAATTTATGTCATTTACTTAATAGATAGTGAGAAAAAATAGATAATGATATTCAATTTTTATAATTTCATGGATGTTTGTTTTGTTTTGGGATTATTATGTAATATATATTTTTTTAAGCTTTAAGCATTAGGAACGCCTCCTTTTTGGCTCTTAACATCTTAAATGACTGTATTATATGACACGTTTGGAAGTAAGAGTGGCATCTACTTCCTAAACAACTTGCCTCCAGAAACTCTACTGAACTTTGATAAATGTCGGTAGTTTTAGCAGGGCTTTATAGGGTTGCTATGAGTTGTGCTTGACTCAAAGGCAATCGACAGTTACAACATCATTACTGGGAATTTCCACACAAGACATTAAAAACTAATTTGGTTTTCTCATGCTTTAATCTTAGAATCAATCATTTACCAAATAGCTTTTATTAGAGAATCATCTTTAGATACAAGCATTTTTAATTCTTGTTGTGCTCAGTGTCACTGAGGTATAAGTGCTTCTGTTGATGTTGACTTAGCAATGGATTTCAGAGGCAGTACATGCACGGGGCAAGACTGCTCATTTTTTTTGTGGAGAGCTGTCATATACGAACTGCACACGAATCTTTGAGATTGCAGTGCCACTTCTTACCACTAAGCCCTCAAAGCTCTCTACAATTGCTTCTTTTTTTTTTTTTTAATTTAGGTTGTTTATTTTTCATTTCAATGAACATCTACAGAGATTTTGGGATTCTATTCATTCATTGTTGCACCCTTCTCCCCACACAACCCCCTCCAGCCCCCCCATCACAGAAACAGATGTATATAAACGAAGACCAAACATATACACAAACAGATTTGTATTTACAGCTTTACCCTTTGGACTGAAATAAATATGAATCAATTTTTTTTGTCCACCATTTCCCCATATTTTTTGGTTCTTTCTCATAGAGGTGGAATCCTGGTATTCATTGTTGATGATGTATTCTTTTTTTTTAATTTTAATACTAGTGTACATGAAAGTTGTGTCAGAATTACTTATTCAATAAGCCTAGGAGAAAAACTGACAGCACTCAATGAAGATATTGCTGCCAAAAAACTTAGGTTAGTTTTGGTCTTCCAAAACTTCAAGGGGTTTGATACATTGAAAATATTATTATTTTGAAGATTTATAATACAAATTTAGCTGCATCAAATGTGCTCTGAAAATGTTTCAGAATTGTGTACGGCATATTTTTACTGAAAATAAAATTAAGGGCAATAGTAATAGTGCTAGTAATGACACTAATGTTTAACCTTGTACTTTTGCATACATTCAACATTATGAAGCTAATCTAAAAAGAAAGGTGGGAGTCAGTAAGAAAGCATAAAATACGTAGCTAACATTGCAAGCACATCAAAGTGATTTAGCTCTTTTTCATAACATTAACTGAGATGAGGAGAACAAAAACTAAAAGTAGTTCAAAGCACTGTTGAAGTTAAAATAAAATCTGAAGAAATGCACTTGTACATTTTTGCTTTGCAAAAGAAAAGTTTAGCAGATCAGTAAACATTTTTGCAGAGAATGCTGAGAGATTGGCATTTCCATGTACTATTATAGGGATTGTTAAATGGTGCAAAGTATAGGAGGCAGTTTGACATTTCCTCAAAACGGTGAACATAGAAATCCTATATGACCCAGTTACTCCAATACCAGAAGTATATTTCAAGAAAGTCAGGGCTGAGCCACAATAAATATACACAAGTTTATGTTTGTTGCAACATTATCCACAGTAACAAGAAAATGGAAACAACCCAAATGTCCATCAACAAATGAATGGATAGAGAAACTCTGATATAGTCACACTATGTAGTTATAAAATAAGAATTTGGTGGAGTCTAGAAAGCATTATGTTGAGTGACATTACTCACAAAAGAACAAATACTGCATAAGATCCCTACAGTGAAAAGAGGAAGACAAGTAAAGGATTATGATGAGTGGTGGGGTGGGGCTGTAACAGATAGAATGAATGTACAGACAATGAACACTCTAAGGACCAGGGCAAGAGAGGCTTAATCTAGGAAGAACTGAGATAAGGCTACTTTACTATTGCAAATAGCAAATAAAAAACTAAAACTATGTGTTCAATAGCAGAAGTGGAATGGGAGAAGGGATGTGGAAGAAGAGAGAGGAAGTAAAAAAGGGATTAGTGGGCAGATGGAAGGTGAAAAAGGCACAGACAAAGTGATGAGGCCCGCTGACTAAAGTCATAGAGCAATGTTGTTCTTGTTTAGGTGGCATCAAGTTGAGTATGACTCCTAACAACTCTGCCTTCTCCTGTACCATCCTTATCATCTCTTAAACACTTAACTTATTGTTGAGGTCATCATGTCAATCCATGTCATTGGAAGTCTCTCCTTCACTGACCTTCCAATCTTTCTAAGCATGATGGCCCTTTCCAAGAAATAGCCTTACATGGAGTTAATTATATAAAACACAATGGATAGGCAACATTGTATAAAACAATATGTACAAGATATAAACGATGTATAAAAATGAATGTATAAACATGAATGTATAAAATACAGTATAAACTAAAGAAATATATATGAATGGCTCTATGCAAACTAATAAATAAATAAATAAGAGTTCTACTTAAAACTTTAGCAGTCACTGTTGATATATTTGAATAACAATTATATCTTCTCAACATTAAGAAGCCGCTTAAAAGCTTGCATTAAATTAGTTGGAAACTTGATTACTTTCTATAACAGGCAGTGTACATTATTGAGAAAATGAAAATAAAAACAATAAAATCTAAAATAAAACCAAACCTAACATTTGTTATATAAACTTACAATGTCTTGAGATCTACATTTATTGTTGTTGTTGTTGTTGTTGTTATGTGCCGTGGAGTCGTTTCTGACTCATAGCGACCCTATGCACAACAGCCCTAAACCCTGCTCTATCCTGTGCCAACCGCACCGCCTCTGACACACCCATCCCGATTACCCCAGTCAACGAATCAATCCATCTCATAGAGGGTCTTCCCCTCCTGCGTTGTCCCTCAACACTCCCAAGCATGATGTCCCTCTCCAAGGACCCGACCCTCTTGGCAACATGTCCAAAGTATGTGAGACGAAGCCCCAGAATCCTTGCCTCCAAGGAGTAGCCT
>NW_006399763.1:28882421-28893958 GCF_000299155.1 Elephantulus edwardii | reverse complement strand
GTCGATCTGATTCCTATGCATACCATCAGGTGAAGTCCATGTGTATAACCTGCGTTTGTGTCTCTTATAAAATGTATTTGCAATGAATAAATCATTGACTTTACAAATTCTACATTTATTACAAAACTAAATATTCCCTTAATCCATACTCTTATCATTAATATTGACCAAAAAATAGTTACACATTCTATAATTAACACATTGCCCCATACTTTTAAATTGATGACCATGCTTAGAAACACAATTTTTTCTACAATGTATTATGGTCATTTGTGGCAATGTGTTAAAATACAAAAGTATGTCTTCTAATTGCATAGAGGAGAATGAAGGTACACAAAAACTTATATGTGGTATTCAAATACTAGTTGAAGTTATTTTTTAAAATAATACTAGGTACCATAACATTTCTCAGTATAAACTATAACCTTGGTGAAAATGCCTTCATAATTTCACAGATTTTTGTGTAAATTCTAAGTCACACTCTTCATTATGTATCACATGTGCTTTAAAAGTACACATCTGATTTTTTTTCTAGCACAAAATATGCTTTTCTGTTTTTGTTTTAATACTTTAATCTTAGATTTGGTACATGTGTTAACACTCTGAAACTCCTCTGAGAACAGTCTTTATAAGGTATCATTTTAGAAATGTTGCAATGGGTCTACCAAATGTTTAAGGAAAACTCCAGCTTCTCCCATTAGGTTTTCACTCTTACCATTCATTAATATGAAATTCTGAGTTTGCTGAACATGTTTCTATTATTTAAATCCTTGAGGTATGGAAAAGTAATACACAGATTGAATTTAGCTCGAACGCCATGGGATGGCAATGAATCTTTTTGGTGTAAATAGGATTGCTATGTGTCTGAACTGACTCAAAGATAATCCAGTATCTGTCTAAATAACGTCAATGGTGGCTACCACACCCTGTCTATTATCCATCCTCTTAATATTCACTTATTGCTCCTATTCTCCATTAAGCCATACTCAATATTAATGGTACATCAGAATCACCAAGGGGATTATGTGGATATTTGGTCTTAGAAAACACAGATGCTGGATGTCACCCTAGAGATTCAGATTTAATTCATCTGAGTTCACCAAAGCACTGAGATTTTTAAAAGTCTCCTAACGGATGCAAAGTTGAAGTCAAGTTTATACAAATAACATCAATTTCACTCAGATTTTTCTCTTTACTCATTACTGTTCCTCACTGTAGCTAATACATCCTCAAATCATTAACTTTGACTTCTGTGCTACAAAATTTTTACTATCTTCTTTTAGTGTGTTTTATAATCAAAGCTCCCAATGAGAGAGGAGATGATTTGTTGAACCAGCCAAAACCAAGGTTTTCGGGGAACAAAACTAAATCATGACACTTTATGCTCTAGAAAGTTTGTTTTGTTTTGCTTTTCTAATTGTTTGATTTTCAGAAAGTAATTGTTTAGTTTACAGCCTTTGAGACAGTGGAATGTTCTGTGTCATCAATATTTATTTACCACGCAAAGCGGTTTCTTTACTGATAATGCAGAAAATTTGTGCATACCTTACATGAATTAAGGTCATTTTTTAATACTGGAAAGTAACTGCTAAGCTTTTAGAGAAATATATTTAATCCACTTTGAGAATGTTGCATTTAAAAAATATTTTAAAGTACTAGAAACAAATGCTGTTATTTCTATAAATTGGCAGTTGACTTTTATTATTGAGCTTGAGGGAGAAAACTGATTATTATAAGATTCAGGAGTTTCCCTTATTATTCAATGGCTTTTATTTTATTAACCCATTCAATATAAAGAATATTCCACTGTCAGAACAGAAGCAAGGAAACACTGCATGATTCAAAATGGAGAAAAATGTATACCAGAAATGTGTCCTATCTCCATAGTTTTTCAATCTATATACAGAATAGATTATTCAGGAGGCTAGGCTTTATGAGGAGAAATGTGGCATCAGGATTGGAGGAAGACTCATAAACAGTCTGTGTTATGTAGATGACATAACCCTACTTGCTGAAACTGAGAAGGACCTGAAGCACTTACTGCAGAAGATAAAGGACTGCATCCTTCAATATGGATTGAAGCTCACTATCAAGAAAACAGAGTTTCACCACTGGGCCAATTGGCAGCATCATAATAGATGGTGAAAAGATTGAGACTGTTCACAACTTTAGTTTGCTTGGCTCCACAATCAATGCCCTTGGCACCAGCAAACAGGAAATTAAAAGATGTATTTCTTTGAGAAAGCCTCTCAAAGTATTGAAGAGCAATGATGTCAATCTGGAGACTAAGGTATGCCTGATACAAGCCATGGTCTTTGCAATCACTTACTATGTGTGATAGAGCTGGACAATGAGTAGGGATGATAGAAGGAAAATTGATTCCTTTGAGCTGTGGTGCTGGAGAATAGTATTTAATTTACCATGGACTGCTAAGAGAATGAACAGGTTCATACTGGAGAGGGTGAAATTAGGATGCTTTTTGGAAGCAAAGATTCTGAAGCTTTGTCTGACATACTTTGGACATGTTGTAAGGAGGAACCAGTCCTTGGAGAGGAACGTCATGTTTGGGAGAATGGAAAGACAGCACAGAAGAGGAAGACACTCGATGAGATGAATTGATCCAGTGACTGGGGTAATGGTGGTATGTGTGTCAGAGACAGTAAGATTGACACAGGGTAGAGCAGGGTTGCAGGGTTTAGGACTATTATGCATAGGTTCACTATGAATTGCAGGTGATTTGATGGCACATAACAACAACAACAACAACACTGCAAATGGCACAAGTAAGACATATTTAACAGAGAATCTATAGTTGTTATATGAAATAGCCAATAAATGAATCAAAGAAAACCTAAAGTTTATCTGGGTTTTGTGACACTAAGTGGATAAAATAGAACTATATCTTTAAAAAAAGTCTCTTCAGTCCAATACTAGCTCCAAGATGGCATGTTGTTACTGATGTTTTAATTTGAGTTGGAAATCACTTACAACTGACCCTCCAGTTGGTTTTCAGAGGCAGTTACTGACATGTGAAGAGATTGCACAGTCTTCTCCCAGTGAGTATCTGATGGATTTGCACTGATTGATTTTGGGGCTGCAGCATGATTTCTAACCATTTGGCCATAAGTATTGTTTATAATATTATTTTCAAAGAGAAACAAAGGAAATAAACTATCAGTATTTACAATGTTATGTCATTTCACACCTGTATATTTTATATATATATATATGTGTGTGTGTGTATATATATATGTGTGTGTGTGTGTGTGTGTGTGTATATATACACACACACACACATATACATATGTATAGTTTGCTTGGCTCCACAGTCAACACTCTTGGCAACACTAGCCAGGAAATTAAAAGGATAATTGCCATGGGAAAGTCTGCTGTTAGGGACCTCTCCAAAGTGCTGAAGAGCAATGGTGTCTCTCTGGAGACTAAGGTGAATCTGATACAGGCCATGGTCTTCACAATCACTTGTTATGCATCGGAGAGTTGGACAATTACCAAGGGGAATAGAAGGAGAATTGATGCGTTTGAGCTGTGATGCTGGAGAAGAGTATTGAGAGTACCATGGACTGCTAGGAAAACAAACAGATTCGTCCTGAAAAGGGTTAAACCGTGTGGCTTCTTGGAGGCAAAGATTCTGAGGCTCCATCTAACATACTTTAGACATGTTGTGAGGAGAGACAGAACGGTCCTTGGAGAAGGACATCATGCTTGGGAAGGTGGAGGGACAGCGCAGGAGGGGAAGGCCCTCTGTGAGGTGGATTGATTCAGTGACTGGGATAATCGGGATGAGAGTGTCAGAGACAGTGCGATTGGCACAGGACAGAGCAGAGTTTAGGGCTGTTGTACATAGGGTAGCTATGAGTTGCAAGTGACTCGACAGCACATAACAACAACAACAACATATCCATACATATATTATTTTTAATGTATATAAATTATACAATTGTCCTATGTTAAAATAACTTCATTTTTGTTGATTTTTACTATTTTATATTATATGTCATTTCCCCCCCTTATAGTTTGGTGTTTTTGTGAAGTGAGAATGAATGATTCAGTATGATTCAGAAGTAGCTATTTATTTCTGATCAATATTACAGATTTGGTCTTTTGTTTGTAAACTAACAAATATTTGCTTCTACTTCAGAATGTTTTTCCAGGATTTAGTAAATAGAGTTCTATGGCTATAGTGTAAAGGAAAAGAAAATGCATTAGTTACACAATCTTAACAGAAAATGCAAGGTCATGCTATATCTAAGTATATTATAACATGAGACCAGATCATAATCTGATAAACCCTAACAGAGTCAAGAGGCAGCTTTATTTCATATGAAGTGAGGACTTTTACTTCCATTTTTTTCATGTTACTTTCTTAATCCTTAATGTTATAAAAACGGCAGACTTTTCAACAACATAAGTTTCAAAACAGATTTTGAAATCATGACATATGTACATGCATGTTAAAGTAGCACTGGTGACAAAGTATATTAACCTATCGGTCACTAAATGAAAGGTTGTTGTTGTTAGATATAACTGAGTCATGTGCAACTTACCTTATGAACAATAGATTTGAATGCTCTTTTATCCTGTGTCAACATCCCATTCTCTCACACACTTGAGTCCACTGCTACAGTCACTGTATCACACCTGGTAGAGGGTTTTGCTTTCTTCACCTATCCTCCCATCTTTCCCAGCATGATTTCCTTCTCCATAAAATAACTTTTCCTAGCAATGTGCCCAAAATATTTGAGATGAAGCTTGGTTATCCTTGCTTCCAAGGAGCAATCTGGTTTCTCCTTCTCCAAGATATACCTATTTGTCGTTTTGACAGACCATAGGTATTCAGAACTCTTCTCCAACACCACAGTTCAAAATCATCAGTTATCTTTCATAGTTATTCATTGACCAGCTCTCTGGTGTATAGTAAATGACTGAAAAGAGCACTATCTGAATTAGGTGTACCTTAAACCTCAATCTTAACATCTTTGCTCCTTGGTAATTTGGACAAGTCCTGTCCCAGTACAATATGTCTCCTGATCTCCTGATTGCTGGTACTCAATGTATTGATTGTGCATCCCAGTTTCAATCTTTTCTCTTTCTATCATGACCTATAGGTCCATTTATTAGAATTAGTAGTTCACTATGGCTATTAGTGGTTCAAGTTCACCAGCCACTCTATGTTGTTGTTATGTGCCACGCACTCTGACTTATAGCAATTCTGTGCATAATACCTCTGAATCATGCCCTATCCTGAGCCAATCTCACTGTCTTCCACATACCTATCTCCATTATCCCAGTCACTATAACAATCTATCTCATCCAGGGCCTTCCTTTCTTGTACTGTTCCTCTCCCCTACCAAGCATGATGTCTTAGGACTGGTCCCTTCTTGGCAACGCACCCAAACCAAAGTACATTGGGCAGAACTTTAGAATCCTCGCCTCAAAGGAGCAACTTGGTTTTACTCTCTCTAGGATAAAACTGTTCTCTTTATGTATCGTTTCAGTAATTTCTTTTTTCATAATATTCATCAGAATTGTCCTTGCGCATGATATTATTAATTTATTTCCACATTTTTTATCTTCATTTTTGGGAATGAGAACAAGTAAGGATCTCTTCCCTTCAGTTGGCCAGGTAGTTGTCCTCCGGATTTCTTGACAAAGCCTGGTAAAAATGTGCGAGAGAGCACCTGTTTGTTGAAATATATCAATCTATATTCCGTCAATTTTGGGGCCATGTTTTTTTCCAATTCCTTCAGGACAACTTGAACTTTTTCCTTCATTACCACTGCCACTTGATCATACTTTGTTTCATGAAACTCTTCTGTGTAGTCAATTCCTTTGAGTACAGTGACTCTGTGTACTCCTTCAATTTTTTTTTTCAAATAAGTGAAAAACTTTTATTAAGGTAGTAAGACAGATGCATAGTCCGTGAAAGGTAGGCCACACAAAGGAGTTAAAGTGAAAAGGAAAGAATAGAGAAAAGAAATAAAGGGTCCCTGGAAAAACAGGGGTGAACTGAAACCTTACAACATGCTGTCAGCAGAATAGGAGACAAGAAATCCTTCCATTTGCTTTTGCTGCTTCCTGTTCATTCAAAATTCTGCCCATAACATATTTAAGTATTGCCTCTTGGGGCTTGCATTTGTTCTTCAGTTCCTTCAGCTTAAGAAATGCTGAGTGGTTTTATCCCCTTTGATTTTCTGATGCCAGCTCTTTGCACATTTCAGTATAATAGTTTGTAAAAAATAAGTGACTTCTTGACACAAAGATTTCCAACCTTAAAAAGTGGATGGCAAGTCACCATGAGTTGCAATGGACTAGATGACAGTGGATTTGTTATAGTTTCTAAGGACACTATTTATCTATAATTATATTTTTACTTATCTATTTAAAATTTTTGTAATATTTACTGTGCTTCAGTTACTATTATAGCAGCTGAACTTACATAAGAAGATGTAATAAAGCCACTCTCTTATAGACCCTTCTATTCTAGACAGAGACAGATAATAAAGAAGTAAAAGTCAACAAACAATTGAGAGTTTGCCTCCCTAATTATCAAGAAAAGATGTAAAAGGTTAAGAGACACAGAAAAAGAGGTTAAGGTGGTAAAAAGATGTCTGAAGAAGTGGTCTTTGAGCTGCAATCTGAAGAATGGAAAGAAAGTAGTAATATGTAGCATTTTAGAAAGTATTTCAGAACAGAGCTAATAGAAGTAAAGGAAGAGAGGTAGGATAAGGTTATGGTGTTCATGAAAGAGAAAATAAGTCAGTGTGGTTGTAACATATGCGTAAAGTCAATTTAGAGTGGTAGGCAAGGGTCTTTTGTGTAGCTTTGTAGATGATATTTGGAGTTTGCAGATCATGTCGTTCACCTCTGAATACCTTCAGTCAAAGACGTTGGTGGTGGTGTGTATCATCGAGTCTAAACTTGCCAATAGCTGACACTCCAGTGGGGTTTTGGAGGTGGTTAGTCTTGTGGGAGGACACTGCCCATCTTTCTCCCACAGAGCAGCTGGTGGACTTGAACCATGTGACTCCAGAATTGTAGTGCAGCTTCTTGCCACTAGGCCACCAGATTTCTGGACTAATTTTTATTTATACTTGCAGAGAACCATAATCAAACATATCTTCGGTAGAAGAGGTGAGGTACTATTTATCAGTATCTATACTCATATTTATACTTTCCCTTTTGGAAGAGAATAAACTAAGTAGAACAAATAGATGTCCAGCTGGTGACTGCTTTTATTCACCATTAATTTATCAAAGTATGCTTGGCACATGATATATGCAACTTACCTTTTTAAAAATAGTCTATTTTCTCTTTTCTTTATAAAAATGCAAATGTGTGTTAGTAATTACCAGTTTCATGCATTTATACCAGGAAAACATCCCCTGGAATGATAGGGGGCAAACACAAACTAAATCTCATCCCTGTGTCATCTCATAGATCAGAAATATCTGTCTGTCCCAGATCATTTGTGCACCTTTGCATTACCAAGTCAAGACTATGTTCAAATCCACCAGCTGTTCTACAGGAGACGGGTGGGCAATCACCTCCTATAAGATTAATTGCCTCTGAAAACCCACTAAAGATCAGCTACGGGTCAGTTTTTACTCCACAGTACACAATAGCAATAGCAATGCTGTTTCTAGTTAGTTGGTTTTTCATTGAACTATTGCTGTTTCCGGTTGTTTTCCATTTTATTAATCTGTTAGTTGATTATTATGTTACACTATACCTTTAATGTCTATTCCATCACATCAACTGCACTTTCAGGTAGCAAATAGTGTAAATAAATACATTGTATATCTGGCGTATCTCCAGGATATCTATTTTGAGGCATGTAATAGTGTCTTAATGTGTAAAGTGGAGCTTCTCCAAATTATGTTTCCCTAACCAACTATTTCATAACAATATTTCACTTAAACTGTCACTCTCCAGTGGCTTCTCCTGAATGCAAAACAGCCAAGCTGCCTCAGGCTTCAGAGAACCCACTGTATCATTTGGCCTAAATGAATTCAAGTTTGCCTTTATTTTTGTCACAGTTAATAGTGCTACACAGCAATAAGAAATATTTGGGATCAAATGAAATATACTTGGAGCAACTTGAAAACATTTAGAACATACACGGAGGTTAGTTTGCATAGCAGGACCATGGCTAACTACTTCTATTTGAACTGGATTGGGAAAACTGTCTTATATTTGAATTTCGGTAAAATAAGGAATACAGATGACATAACTACCACAAAGTGAATCCACTATTAGACAACTTATTTATTTTAAGCTAGAAAAGATATTTCAAATTAAGATAAAAATTTATGGGATATAATATACAATAATTATAGAAATTTGAAAAGTTCATATATTGGTATTGCAGTTATACTTTGCATTGTTTGTCAACTCATGCTTATATCACATCTTCACACCTATCCTGGGCCCCACCAGATGCATATAAAATGTATACAGGGGACTAATTGGCAGGAAGAGAGCCAACCACTTGGGTGGCCCTGCTCTTCTGGAGGAGCAGATAGGCTACCCACCTGGGGAGTTGTAATATACACTTAATTGAAATGAAGTCACAGTCACCCAAAAGGGGCTACATTCAGGGTAAACTATATTTCGACAGTTTTTCCTTCTGCTTTTCATTCTCTTTCTTAGTTGTGGCTGTATTAATATTAAATAAGAATGGATTATCTATATTTTCATCTCTGGAGAATCCTATGATGACTATAAACATTGCAAAATACTTTCAGAAAGTTAAAAAAATAGCTGAAGTGAATGAAGACATTAAACTATACACAACAGAAATTTAAATGGAACAATTAGTCGGAGAGATGTTCTGATTAATTTATTTTCTGATTAATTTCATGATTATCAATCATAACTTGAAGAGAAAAGCATTGTACATGAATTACTGAGCATAAAGCAGGAGCTCAAAGAGCCGACAATTGGTTAAATTAAAATGTGTCTTTGTTTCAATTCTTGCTGCCAAACACTTTCCTAACATGTGTGAGACTACTTCCTTTCCTAAATGGAGAAACTGGTGATCTGTACTATTATAAACTTTTTTAGTGACTCATATTAATGGTTTGGAGGATTTATCTTCATTTCTACACTTGCTAGCCAATCTAATAAACACACTAAACAATTTCAAGTCATATAGAATGCCCAGTATCCGTCAGAGAGCATAACAATCTCTTTCTCCCAGTAACTCATAGGCTGTTGAGTCACACAATCTCCTAGCACTAATGTTTATGCAAAAACTTCGGCAGCATGATCATTCCTGTCACAAGTCAACCATTGCATACTTTAACATTCTTCAAGAAGGCTTCTTGTCTTTCCAATAAAAGCCGAAAGCCTTACCGTGATACAAGACAATTGTTTGAAAAAGAAAATTGGTCTTTGTGTGAGCATTAGGGATTGACTTGAGCAAAAGGGTGTATGATAAACAAGAAAAACATCTGAGATAAAATTAAACACAAAGAAGCTGTCAAAATATTTGGTATCAAAATAGATACAAAGGAGATGTTGTTAGGTAACCCACTGGAGATATTGGAAACACTCCAATTTCTGGGGAATGGAGGAGATGTTATATATACATGCATTCCTAAATATCAACATGCTCCGAAGATTTCTGAACAAAATCCACAGAAGGATAGCAACCAAACACTTACTCAAGGACACATAAGAGAAAAATTTAGGAATCTAATAAAAATAACAACATATGAGAAATTATTTAAAAATACATGAACACGAAACATGCCACTTTATTTAGTTCATTAGGAGATGCTCTGTCAACCTAAAGATCATGTTCAACTGGTAGTTTGAATCCACTAGTTTGAGTTGACTCTGAGAGTCAATGGATAATCTCTTCCCATATGATTTGTACCTGTGGGAATCTAATGATGGTCAACTCTTAGTTGGTTCCCACTAGTGTCAATGAGTGGAAAAAGTGAGTGGAAATGGATGTGATAGGAGCCTAGAAGTTTATGAGCTATTGTGACATGGTACAAATAATTTTTATAGAAATTGAACAAAAGTTGTAATAATGAATATAGTTAAGCACACAGTAAAGGGAGGAAGCTTATAGGTGCTTCAGTGTGTGCTGAGTTTTGTGTATTCATGTTCAGCATAGTTCAGTTCAATACAGTTCTAAGTTTACTTAGTGTTTCTGGAAGGGGATTTTGCACAAAAGTAAATGCAAAATTTTCATTAGAGTTAAATTAACCCTTGATATATCAATTGCAATAGAAGAGAGTCATATTTTCAAAACAAACCTCAAAATAGAATTGACTGTCTTGCTCATGACTTTATAACATTTAATTTACAATTATGAGCAAGAAACTGATGATTCTACAAATAGCTACAGAGAATACCTGAAATCTTTTCATGTAAAGGACAGTAAGACAATCAATTAGAAATTTCCTGGTGAACATCAGAGCCTGTGAAAAACAATTAGGAAATAGAAGAGTATAAGAAACTTGCAGGAGGTGGTATAATATGGCCATTTAGGGTTTAGGGGAGTTGAAGAGGAACCAGAAATGAAAGTACAAAATATCCCATCATTCTAATTGTTTCTATATCTGTTTCTACTTATTTCCAACTAAGCAGAAATAGATGCCATTCTCAGATGTATTTTTGGACTCACAGCTTTATGTGAATATATCTCTGTTTTACATGAGATTTTATAGATAGATAGATAGAGAGAGAGATAGAGATATGTATGTATATATGTATATATATATGTATGTATATTTGTATGTTTTAACATAAACTTTATTAAAAATGATTTTTGCTCCTAAGAGGGTAAATCAGCTGAAACTCATAAAACTGTTTCTGAAATATTTCTTGAAATTATCTCCATAGCAGTAGCCAAGAAAATGGGACTTTGGCTGTCAAGAGAGGGACAAATCCAGCATTTGTGACAATGTACATTACGCTTATGTAATCACTACACATATGCCTACAACATCTGGCTCAATAAGATGTTTCAATAATTTTCAGAATCCTACTCTTTTGAATTTGTGGTATGTATCACATATGAACAGAAACCACCAAGGCAATTAAAATTATTATGAATAAGACTAGGGTGTATCATGTTTTGCCCCAAAAATTGAAGAGATGAGTGGTCAAACACCAACTGATTAACTCATTGTTGTTGTTGTTGTTAATTAACATTATGTGCCATCAAGTTAGAACAGACTTATAGCTGACCCTCCAGCAGGTCATCAGAAACGGTAAATCACACAGAAGAAGATTGTCTATCTTTCTCCCATGATGCAGCTTGTGTTTTCGAATCAAGAGCCTTTGGGTTGGCAGAACAATTCTTCACAGCTAAGTCACCAGAGCTCCTTAATAAAGTAACCTAGTCACAGTGAAATGATCAGATAATGAGGTGAATATGTTGTTGTTGTTATGTGTCGTTGAGTCGCCTGCGACTCATAGCGACCCTATGTACAACAGCCCTAAACTCCACTCTGTCCTGTGCCAATTGCACTGTCTCTGACACTCCCATCCCAATTATC
>NW_006399763.1:28878736-28881249 GCF_000299155.1 Elephantulus edwardii | reverse complement strand
TTGGGATAGGAACAAATATCGATCTCTTCCAGTCAGTTGGCCAAGTGGTCGTTCTCCAGATTTCTTGGCACAACTTGTTGAGCACATCCAGGGCAGCATCTGTTAAATGAAATATGTCAATTGGTATACCATCTATTCCTGGAGCCTTATTTTTTGCCATGTCATATACAAAAAAAATATGATCAAATAAAATAGCTCAAAATGTATTATCTTAATGTAGTGAAATCTTAATTTAAATATATATAACAGAAGAATTTAAAGAAACAATATATGATGAAGAAGTAATGGTGATGAAAGAGGAAGTACATACAGGCTGCTCTGAAGGACTTGGCAAAATATAAACTCCAGGAATTGATGTAATATCAACTGACATATTTCAACAAACAGATATTGCCCTGGATATACTCACTAAGTTGTACTAAGAAACCTGGAGGAAAACTACTTGAGCAACTCACTGGAAGAGATCAATATTTATTCCCATTCCAATAAAGAATGACCACAGAGTATGGAAATTATTAAACTATATCAGCAATATCACACACTAGCAAAATCCTGCTGAATATTATCCAGAAAAGAGTTGAACAGTTCATTGACAGAGAACTACCAGAAATACAATCTGAGTTTAGAAAAAGGTTGGGGCACTAGCGATATTATTGCCAATGTGAGATGAATCTTGGCAGAAATCAGAAAGTATCAGAATAATGTCTGCTATTCATTGACTATATAAAGGCATTTGACTGTGTAGATCACAACACAAACTGTAGGTAATCTTGAGGAAAATGGGAAATACAGAACACTTTATTGTGCTCATGTGAAATCTATACTCGGAGCAGGACCTGTCCTAAGAACAAAGTAAGGAAACACTGCATAGTTAAAAAACAGGAAGGGAGTGTGTCAGGGATTCATCCTGTCCCCATACCTTATGAATCTGTATGCAGATTATTCGGGAAGCAGGGTTTTATCAGGAGAAATATGGCATCAAGATTGGAGGATGACTCATCAACAACCTAGGATAGGCACAATCTTGCTTGCTGAAATTAAAGAAGACCTGAAGTACTTGTTGCAGAAGGTCAAGGACTATAGTCTTCAATAAAGATTGAAGCTCAATCGTTGGGCCAATTGGCAGCATCATGATAGATGGTGAAGAGATTGAGGTTGTTAGCAATTACAGCTTGTTTGGCTCCAGAATCAACACTCTTGGTATCAGCAGTCAGGAAATTAAATGATGAATTACATTGGGAAAGTCTGCTGTCAGAAACTGCTCCAAAGTTCTAAAGAGCTATGAAGTCACTTGAGAGACTAAGATGCGCCTAATCCAGGTTATGGTCTTAAAAATTCTTTGCTACGCTTCAGAGATCTAGACAATGGCTATGGTTAACAGAAGACAAATCAATGCCTTTGAGTTGTGGAGCTTGAGAAGAGTCCTGAACATACCATAGACTGTGAAGAAAAATAGTCTGTCTTGGAGAGGGTGAAATCAAGTCTCTCTTCTTAGAGGGTAAGATTTTTTGTTTTATTTTATACTAATTTATTTACAAATTTTGAGGATCAAATTCTTTCAATTTCCCTCCCCCTTCCCCCATCAAATTGTAACACCCAGTGATTAATCTACCTCTCCCACACACATCCTCATTCCTCTTTCCCAACCCTCTTGGATCCTTATTATATTCATTCCACAATAATGATTTTATACAATATTTATCCTTGAGGGACTGAGTTAGTTCACTCAGAATTAGGTTCTCTAGTCCCTCCCAAGTTAGGTAATAATTTAAAAAATCATTACTCCTGCGTGCTTCATAGTATTCCATTGTGTGGCTCTACCAACATTTCTCAATCCATTTGTTTGCGGTTGTATATTTGGGCTGTTTCCAAGTTCTTGGAATGGTGAATAATGCTACTACAAAAACTGGTGTACAAATCATCGTTTGCACATCAGTTTTAATTTTCTCAGGGAATATTCCAAGTAGTGGAATAGCTGGGTTATATGGAATTTCTATGTTCAACTTGTTGAGGAAACGCCAAACTGCCTTCCAGAATGGTTATATCATTTTACAATCCCACCAGCAATGTAAAAGAGTTCCTTGATTGCAACATTCTCTCCAATATCAATTAATAACTGTCCTGTTAAACTTTGCCACTGTTAGTGAAATGAGATGGCACCACATTGTAATTTCGATTTGCCTCTCTCTTACTGCCAGTGATTTAGAGCATTTTTCATGTGTCTGTTTGCATTAAAATATCTTCCTCTGTGAAAATTCTTTCCATGTCTTTTGTGCATTTTTTTATTATTATTAAATTTTATTAGTTTCAATGAACATGCACAGGGATTCTGGGCTTTCACTCCTTCATTGCCTCACCATTCTCTCCACCCTCCTCCCCAGTTTGTTCTTCTTCCCCGCCATCCGAATGTCTGTTTTAATTGTCCAATTGCCACAGTACTTGTCAAAGTCAGTTCTGATTAATCTCCTTTGTCGGTGTATCCTTTGCCATTCCCTATCACTCCTCCCTGAGAG
>NW_006399763.1:28863276-28876081 GCF_000299155.1 Elephantulus edwardii | reverse complement strand
GATCAACATACAAAAATCAGTTGGATTTCTCTACAGCGACAAAAAGAATACAGAGCCAGAACTAAGAGAAACAATACCTTTCACAATAGCTAATCTTTTGTGCATTTTGAAATTGGGTTATCAGCCTTTTTCTTGTGGAGGCCCAGGAGTAATCTGCACACATTTTTAATAAGATTCTCGTCTGAGATGGTATTACGAAATGTTTGTTCCCAGTCTGTAGGTTTCCTTTTCACCCTGTTGGAAAATTTTTTGATGCACACATGGATGCTGTCTCACATACTTTGGGCTCATGGCCAGGAGATACCAGTCCTTGGAAAAGGAAATCATACTCAGAAGGGTGGAGTGATAGAGCAGGAGAGGAAGACCCCAGGTGAGAGATATTGGTACAGTGACTGGAGTAATAAAGATTGGTTTGTCAGAATTTATGAGACTGGCTCAGGACAGGGAAGGGTCCAGAGCTGCTGTACATAGGGTCATTATGGATCACAGGTGTCTCAAGAGCACATAAGAACAACAACATATTATATTTTTATTTAAGTCTCTTTGTATTTAAAAGTTGGTTGTTACTATATTTTAGAGGGACATTATTCTTAGTGATACAGTACTCTTCTGTCAATTAGCTGTACTGAGATAACCTGGAGTAGCTGTGATTCTGAACCTTGTGCCAGTGGGGTGTCAAATGGCATTATGGTAACCCATGTTGGACAATGTTTGCTGGAGCTCCCAGTTGCTTTGTGTTATTCTTTGCTTCTGGGGCAATAACTACCCCTCACAACAATCCTATGGACAATCGTTTAGAAGCTTGTCCTACACTGCGCCAGCCTCACAATCTCTGCCATGATCCCGCACATTGCTGTAGTCACTGTGTCAGTTCATCTTACTGAGTGTCTTCCTTCTTTTGCTGATCCCTACTTTTCTCAGCAAGATGTCTGTTTAAAGTACTAGTGCCTCATAACAACAAGCTCAAATTACATGAGATGAACATTTACTTTCTTTGTCTCTAAGGAGTGTCCTGAATGTACTTACTCCTAGATCAACCTGTTTATTCTTTTAACAATCCATAGTATACTCAAGACTCTTCAGCAGTACCACGATTCAATATATGCAACAACAAATTCAGAATCCCAGCCAGACTGGATGGTTTCTGAATTACAAAAATTAAAAAAAAAAGCAAGAGACGATGCAACCTGAAAAGTCAACATTTAAAATAAACTACCTGCTCTTTGTCAGAGTTGAAAAGGCTCATAGTGACTCTCAATTGGTTCTCCTAGTTTGTAAATCAAATGAGAAAGGATACTGAATTCAAATTTCCAGAAAGGCATTCTTTGAGTAAGCAGTGCAACATCAGAGCTTATTTAAAACAATAAACAAAATTAAATTTCAGTATGTTTAAAGTGACTACTGATGGTGATTATAAACTATTTCCAATTTTGTTAGCTATCTTTTTATTTCAGTTTGGAATGAGGAGGTTGTTTATTCCTACTATCTAGAATGAGTGAAGGCTGAATCAGAGCAACAGTGCAATCCAAGCTTTCACAGTAGATAGATTTAGGCAGTAATTGTCTTGTCTTTTAAAACACAATTATTATTTACAGGGTTACAATTAGAACCTAGAAGAAACATAATGCCCATTTGTCCTATAAATATTAAACTCAATTTTCTGTGCTAGCCAAAGTAATCATGATGGTTAATAGTATGGTAAAAATAAAAAAGGAGTTGATATATATATACAGTCTGAACATTACAATGGATGATAATCAGCCTCTCATATGATTTAGCACTCTTGGCATTTCTGTCTCATGTTCTTGCCACATAAGATGAAAGACAATGTATTAATGTTGTGAAATATTTGGAGTTAGAAAAATGGGAAGGAGAAGCACTTAAATATGACTACATGTCAGAATTTTAGTGTCAAGTCCAGACTCCATTCCTGGTTGTCTCCTGGTGGGTGAGAGTGTTGGAAACCCGCCATAAAGCATCATCTAGCAGTGGAATCTAGATGGATATACAATTCTGTTGCTAAATTGAAGACAGAGCTGAAGTTCAAATTCTACTTACTTGTCCTTTTGTCTTACTGGTTTATGTAGCATTCAAGTAAAGGAAAGTGTGGAATTTCTCTGAGGACTTATCTCTTTGATTCTAAAGATTCTAGTTTCTATAGCATTCTTCAACAGGTTAGTTACTGGAGTTACTGGTGATAAAATAGTCTCAGGATTTACGCATTTTGAGAATCCCCCAAGCAAATAATTACCACTTTAGGTACGTAATTCTAATTTTATGTGTTAGCTCATGGTATATTCATACTTTTGAAATATTCCTAACTTTTTCTGTAACTCATACATTTTCTGTGCCCTCCTATTGTTCTTAAAAAAATACAAATAAAAAAAAATCTGAAACTGTTAAGTCTGTGGACTGGGAATAGGGGATTGTATACGAATTGGTTTGTTTTTTTTTTTCTTCAAAGAGAGAAAGGAACTTGGGGGAATGGGTGAGCAGGGAGGAAAATATGCAACAATGAATGAATGGGGAAACAAATGGAAAGAATATGCTGCAAAAATATATGTGTTGCATTAAAAAAATCATTAATAAAAACCAAATAATTTTAAAAAACCAAAGCAAAGCTAAATAATGGCATACATGATTATTTCAATAGCTTTGGTTTGGGTTAGATGTCTTTGTTGTTTCCATTGCTGTCTAAATAAACACTGCTGTCATTAAAAATAAAAATAAAAAAAAAAGACTTAAAGTGTCTGTTTGTGTCTGTCTCTCTCTTATATACACATGAAATTTCCTTAAATTACTTTTGTTATTTTGCACCATAGAGGAAGGACGAACTCATAGCTGAGCCTCCACAGAAGAGATTTCCTGTTCTTTTTTCCTACAGAGCAGTTGGCAGTTCTTAATACAAATAGTTGCTACTCATTGTTACAAAGTAGAATTTATTCTAACTACTATTATAGTCATGTCTTCATATATTGTAGTTGCTCATTATCTGACATATTGAATTAATATATTCTATAATCTGGAATGGCCTTTAGTTGGAAACAGATGTATAATGATTGAATGAAAACATGTTGAAAGTTCACCCTATACTATATCATCAGCCCTTATGTACTTGATCTCATTTCCTGTCTTTGCATTCTTTTTTATCTCCAACATTTTTATTGATTCAAAATTTAATTATTCTTTCAAACAGTAACTATTAATTCCGTGATTACTGAATTCCAGGTATTCTTCTAGGTATTAAGAAAAATGGCAATTCAATGAAACAAGCGATGCCAGTGTTTGTATGAAACTCCAAAAGTGTATACAAAAATCAAACAAATACACATCAGTTATTTATAAGTACTATAAATAATAAAGTAGCTTAAGAAAATCAAGATGTTGAATATATTTCCTTTGAAATGTTGAAGAAATTATCATTGTTAGAGTGATAGTTGAACAGATACCAGAAGAGAGGTTAAATGGGTATATTAAGAATGAACATACCAGAAAATACAAAGAAGTGTAAATGCAGTCAAATAGAAAGTGAGCAAAGAAAAGCAGGTAGACTGATTAGTATGGAATGAACAAACTGGGTTTTTAGGAAGATGGAAAAATTAGAAAAAGATGGTAAATGTATTTATGTTAACAAAGGTTAGCAACATGTAGAGGGGACCTGTGGGAACGATTTTAATAGAGGACTGGTAAAACAATTTTATTTATTTTCCAGAAAACATATATCTTCAGTTGCTGGACGTGGAATAGACTAGTGTTAGGAATGCAAGAAGAAAGATCATGGAGTACACAATAGGAATAAACAAATGCAATAATAGTAGTCACTTGGACAAGAACACAAATGCTGGAAGTAAAGAAAAGTGGTTAGTAATGTATTTTTAAAGACATAGTTGTTGTTGTTGTTAGATGCCATCAAGTTGAGTACAACTCATAGCTACCCATAGCACCTTTCAATATTGCTACATGAGGACTAAATTTATTTTTTAGGTCTTTTAGCTTGAGGAATGCAGAGCAAGTTCTTCCCTTTTTATTCTCTGATTCCAGCTCTCGCACAGTCCATTATAATACTTTGCTTTGTCCTCCTGAGCTGCCCTTTGAACTGTCTGTTCAGCTCTTTCACTATAACATGTTTTCTCTTAGTTTGCCTTCTTGACATTCCATTGCATTATTTAGTCTCTTCTGACATTTATCTCGGTTTTTTCTTTCTCCTCTGTTATTGTAATGACCTTTTGTTTCTTTCATGGATGATATCGTTGATATCATCCCATGACTCATCTGGTATTCTTTTTTTTTTTAGACAAGTTTTGTTTGTTTTTTATTTTTTTTATTTTATTATCTTTGTGTGCGTGTACCGTCATATCAGATCTGACTGGTACAGGAGGAGATTGCCCCTCCTTCCCCGGCAAAGCATCTGGTGGATTCGAACCGTGCACCTCTGGGATTGTAGTTGCAGCTTCTTGCCACTAGGCCACCAGAGCTCCCCTTCATCTGGTATTCTAACATTGGTGTTCAATGCCTCAAAGCAATTCCTAAGGTGATCATGAAATTTCTATGGAACTCATTCAAGATCATATCTTGGTTCCTGTGGACTTATTTTCATTTTCTTTGGCCTCCATTTGAACTTTCATATGAGTCATTGGTGATCTGACTCACAGTCTGCCCCGGCCTAGTTTTGACTGCTAATATCGAGCTTCCCCAATGATTTCTCCCACAAATGTATTAATCTGATTCCTATGTAGTCCATTGGGTGAAATTCATGTGTATAATTGTCTTTTGTTTCTTTTAGAAAAAGTATTTGCAATGAATAAACCATTATAAATACAAAACTCATTTTATTTCCATCATTTCTGTCACCAACCCCATATTTTAAAACTACTGTTTCTTCTTCATTGTTTCCTACTTTTGCACTCTAGTCACCAATTATCATAAGTGCATCCTGATTGCATGTTTGGTCAATTTCAGACTGCAAAATTTGCTAAAAAGTCTTGATTTCTTCCTCTTTGGCACTAGATGTAGGAGTGTATACTTGAATAATAGTCGTATTAACAGGTCATCCTTGCATGCATATGGATATTATCCTATCACTCACAACATTGTACTTCAGAATGGAACTTGAAATTAACTTTTTTAACTAAGAATGCAAAACCATTTTTCTTCTATTTTTCATTCTGTGCATGGTATACCATTCAAAGTGTTCAAAGCTGGTCCATCACTCTCACTAATGTCTATATTTCAATATTTAAGCTTTCCATTTCATTTTTAACAATATCCAGTTTTCTAACATTCAGGCAATGAACATTCCATGTACCAATTTTTAAGCAATGTTTGTTATTGATATTCCTCATTTCAACTCACTTCCAATCTGGGCTCTATCACTACACTATGATAACTATCCTCTTTGTTTAGTGTTCATAGGGTTTTCAAAAGTCTTTTATTTAGGAATTAGATGGCCAATTCTCTCCTAGTCTGTCGTATTCAGGAAGCTCCACCAATACCTGTCCATGGCAGGAAAAAGTTTGGAATTTAACACACTAATGGCAAAGATTTCAGTATCATAGCAACCCTAAGTAATCATAGTACAACAAACGGATAGACAAGTGTTGTACCACTTAGAGCAACATTCTTTCTAAACATGATCAATAGAGGACCCAAGGGACACAGGTCCAAGGACCCAACCAATTTTTAAATACCAAGGCCTGCCCACCAGATCCTGCTTGTTCACACAGAGGGTTCACACCCAAGCTGACTGTAAATGAGATGGAAGGAATACAGAGGAACTGTACCAGAAAGAATTGATGGACCCTGAAAAATCTGAGGAAGTACCATATGAACAGGAGTCAACAGTAATCAAAGAGGAAGTGGGAGCTGCATTGAAGGCATTCACAAAAAATAAGGCCCAGAAACCAATGGGATACTAATTAACCTGTTTCAATTAACAGATGCAGCCTTGAATGCACTCACCAGTCTATGCTAAAAAAATTTGAAGGACAGCTGTCTGGCCAATGGTTTGGAAGAGGTCCATTATTTTTTCCTATTCTCAAGAAGGGTGATTTAATTGAATGTGAAAATTATCAAACAATATCATTGATATCAAATGCTAGCAAAATACTACTGAAGAATGTTAAAAAGTGTCTGAAACTATACCTAGATAGGAAATTGATGGAAGTTTAACCTGGATTCAGAAGAGGCTGTGGTACCAGAGATATCATTACTGAAGTTATATGGATCCTGGCTGAAAGTGATAAATACAAGCAGAATGTCTATTTATGCAAAGGCATTTGACTCTGTGGATCAAGAAAAGTTGTGGTTGACATTGAGAAGAACAGGAATCCCAGAGCACTTAATTGTGCTCATGCGGAATCTATACCTGGAGCAGGAGGAGGCTGTGGTGTGAACAGAGCAGGGGAGTATTGCATGGTTTGGAACTAGGAAGGGAGTGTATCAGGGATGTATTCTGTCTCCATACTTGTTCAATCTGTATGCTGAGCAAATTATCCGATAAGCTGGACTCTATGAAGAGTAATGAAGCATCAGAGTTGGAGGGAGATTCAATAACCTGCAATATGCAGATTACACAACTTTACTTGCTGAAAGTGAGGAGGATTTGAAGCACTTGTTGCAGAAGATCAAGGAAGGAAGCCTTCAGTATGGATTGTGTCTCAATGTCAAGAAAACAGATTCTTACCACTGGTCTGACAGGCAATGTTATGATGGTAGAGAGGAGATTGAAACTGTCAATAGCTTCATCTTGCTTGGATCAATAATTAATGCCCTTGGTATGAGCAATCAGGAAATAAGGAGACACATTGAACCGGGAAATCATCAGTTAGGGACCTTTCCAAATTATTGAGATGTAGTAATGTCAGTTTGAGATCTAAGGGGGGTCTGATTCAGGAGATGGCCTTACCAATTACTAGCTGTTCATTCAAGATCTAGATAATGAATAAGGATTACAGAAAAAGAATCAATGCCTTTGAGCAGTGGTGTTGGAGAAGCACACTGAACATTCCATGGACAGCCAGGAAAATTAATAGATATGTCTTTGAGAGGGCACAGCCAGAGTTCTCTTTGGAGGCAAGAATGATGAGGCTGATGCCTCATATACTTTGGACATATTGCTAGGAGGTTCTATTCCTTGGAAATGGACATGATGTTGGGAAGGGTGGAGGGTTGGCAAAGGAGAGGAAGACCTTCAACCAGGTGGATTAATAAGGTGACTGCTGCAATGGGATCTTGTGTGTCAGGAAGTATAAGGATGGCACAGAATAGGACTAGGTTCAAATATTTTGTTCATAGGGTCACTATGAGTTGTACTCGACTCGACAGTACCTAACAACAACAATGTATTTACCCTGTGAACAAAAGATCTGAACCCTCTTCTATCGTGTGCCATCCTCACACATCCTGACACACAAAAGCTTACTACAGTATTCACCATATCAATCCACCTGGCTGAGGGTCTCCCTCTCCTTTGCTGATGCTCCACACTTCCCAGCATCATGTTTTTCTCCAAAGAATAGCCCCTACTAGCCAAATGCTTAAAGTATGTGAGGGAAGTCTTTTCTTGCCTCCAAAGAACACTCTGGCTGCACCCTCTCCAAGACATATCTGTTCTCTTGGCCATTCATGAGAAATTCAGTGCTCTTGTCCAACACCACAGCTCAAAGTTGTAAATTCTTTTCCTGTCATCCTTATTCATAGTCCAACAAGAATAGCCTATCAACAGAGTGAAACAGCACATTAACAGAGAACTGCCTGAAATGAAGGCTGGATTTAGAAGAGGCTTTGGTACTAGGGATATTATAGCTAATGTTACCTGGATTTGGCTGAAAACAGGGAGTACCAGAGGAATATCTATCTGTGTTTCATTGACTATGCAAAGAAGTTTGACTGTGTGGATCACAACAAACTGTGGCTGACTCTGAGAAGAATGAGAATCCCAGAACACTTATCATGCTTATGCAAAACCTATAGTTGGACTAGGAGGCAGTCACCAAAACAGAGCAGGAGATACTGACTGCATGGTTCAAAATTGGGAAGCATGTATGCCAGGGATTTTTCCTATCTCAATACATTTTCAATTTATATGCAGAACAGATTATCTGTGAAGCTAGGCTGCATGAGAAAAAATGTAGCATCAGTATTGGAGAAAGACTCATCAACAAGCTGTGTTATATAGATGATCAACCCTGCCTACTGAAAAAGAGGAGGACTCGAAGCACTTATTGCATAATGTCAAAGACTACAGCCTTCAAAATGGATTGAAGCTCAACATCAAGTAAACAAAAATTCTCATCACTGGGACAATTGGCAGCATCATGATAGATGGCAAAGAGATGATTATTGTTAACAGCTTAGATTTGCTTGGCTCTACAATGAACATCCTTGGTAACAAGCAGCCAGAAAATTGAAAGATAAATTACATTGAAAGTCTGTTCCCAGAGATCTTTCCAGAGTACAGTATAGCAATGATGTCAGTCTGGAGACTAGGTGTGCCTAATTCAGGCCATACTCTTTGTAATTACTTGCTATGCATCAGAAAGCTGACCAATGACCAGGGATGATAGAAGGAAAATTGATGCCTTTGAGCTTTGGTGATGGAGAAGACTATTAAATTTACCATGGACTGCAAGGAGAACTAACATGTAGTCCTAGGGAGAGTGAGACCAGGCTGCTCCTTTGAGGCAAGGATTCTGAAGGTTCATCTGACATAATCTGGACATGTTTCAAGGTGGGACCAGTCCTTGGAAAGGCATGCTATGCTTAGGAGGATGGAGGTACAGCGCAAGAGAGACTTTCAGTGAGATAGATTCAGTGACTGGGATAATGAGGGTCAGTGTGTCAGAGACAATAAGACTGGTACAGGATAGAGCAGGATTTAGGGCTGTTGTACACAGGGTAGCTTTGAGTCACAGGTGACTAGATAGTACATAAGAACAACTCTTAAATGCATAATTAATGGCTGTGGGTCAGATCATTAATTACTCATATCCAAGTTCAAATAGAGGCCACAGAAAATTCAAATAAGTCCACAGTAACCAGGACGATCTTGAATAAATTCCATCTGAATTTTATAATCTTAAGAATAGATTTGAGGCATTGAACACCAATGACTGAAGATCAATGGAGTTGTGAGATAATATCAGGGATATCGTTCATTAATAAAGCAAAAGGTCATTACAAAAACAGAGGAGAAATAAAAAGTTGAAATGAATGTCAGAAGAGATTCTAAAGATTGCCCTAGAATGTCAAGAAGCCAAAACAGAAGGAAGACATGTTGACGTGAAAAAGCTGAACAGAAGATTTATAAATGCAGCTTTGAAGGACAAAGCAAGGCATTATAATGAAATGTGCAGAGAGCTGGAATTAAAGGATAAAAGGGGAAGAATTTATTCTGCATTTCTAAAGCTGAAAGAACAGAAAGACAAATTTAAGCCTCATGTCACAATATTGAGAGATGCAATGGGCAATATATTGAAGATGGAGGGAATACAGATTCACTGTAATAGGAAGATTTAATGTAGAGTCTCCCACCCCCCCCCCTTTTTATGATTGAGTGTGTGTGGGCTTAAAGAAGATAGGGAAGAAAAGAAGATTTAAGAGTTTGGGTCTGAATTATTGTTATGTTCTGGAAGTAAGAAGACTGAGTGAGAATAAACTGTGTAAGGAGAAGTTCAAAAGTTTCTTTTTTGGGACATGATAATATAGTAACACTGATATCTTAGTAATTTTTTCTAGGTAGTGATATTGACAAAATATTTTGACATATAAGACAAATTTTGATACATTTCCAATTACAGAAACTCTGGCCACTTAATTCAGCTGATATTTACTATAGAAGAAGAAATCTTCATTTTATATATTTTTATTTATTTTATTGAGTCTACAAGTAAGTAAAACAATTCAATAGTTTCTATATAAACCTGTAAGTGACAGTGATTATATTCTTCAGGTTATGTGAGCATTTCTTCCTGCACTTTTAGTTCTATCCCTCCTTGATTAGTGTAAATTTACTTTTGCTAAGATTCCTACTTAATATTTCAAATTTTGGTTGCTAGCTTTTTCTCATACATCTTAAATTCACTGCTGCTGAATTGGTTACAATTCAAATCAACTCTCCATAGAGTTTCTGAGGCTATATATTCTAATCTGAGGAAACTGTTTTTCTCTCACAGAGCCATTGATGGATTCAAGTTACAAGAGACATAGACTCACAGTCACACCCTTTGGGTTAATAGTACAAATCACTACAAAGTATGTCATGAACAATATCATATTCCAGATTTCAGTTTTAAAATACCATAATGCTCAAGACAGACAATTTTTACTAGTGAACGAAACTATGATTTTTAAAAACTCAAGAGCTGGTTTTTTTAGTTTGAGGTTGAAAGATTACTTCAGAGTCAAAGTTTCAGGGGTTCATACAACTTTGATGGCTCTAAAAGTCTGGAGTCAATAATCTTAAATTCCTCTGGGTATTTCCTGCTTTCATTATCATTTTATTCTACTACATAATATTTTATCAAAATTCTCAGTAATGGTAGCTGGCCAACAAACAGTTCTATTTCCATTACAATAGAAGACACATAGTGTATATCCTCTTGTTATTCTTTATTATCTTTACTTTGTAATTCCAAATGAATAGATACTAATAATTGTGCCTTGATGACAATTTGAAAGCTTTTAAAACCTGGGGTACTTTTTACACACCATGCTTTAAGAACTACTCAAGCTATCAAGTCAATTACAGGGAAGGTTCTGTGATCCTAAACCATGACTCTTTACCTCCAAAACAAGAAATTAAATTTCATAAGGTTTTTTATAGTATATAATAATCAGCCTTAGCAGTAACTTTTTTTGTTATTACAGTTATAAGAGTATCTATCATATAACTTTCCCCAACTCAGCTTCTACTGATACACAACATAATGACAATAATTACAACAATTGACTGTACCATCCTAACCTTAAGCAGCATCGTATTTCAATTCTCTTTAAATCCCAAGCCCCATTTCCCTCTCCTTACCATCACTGGAACCAATAACAAACTTAGAAAATTAGAAAAAAGAATACTTTTAAAATACCAATGTGTCTGAAAGAAACCAAAAGAGAAATTACAAATTTCACAAGATTTACAGTCAAATGAAAATGAAAGCACAGCACATTAAAACTTATGAGATGCAGTGTTAGCTGTATTCAGAGGAAAACTTATAGTTACAAATAACTATATGGAAAAATAGTATCTTAAATTAACAAATTCGGGGACTACAAAAAGAAGATGAAACTAACCATAATTCTATCAAAGAAAAGAAAAAGAAAAACAAGGGATGGTAAACAAGACAACAGTAGAGAGAATCAACAAAACAGAAGATATTGTTACTGACTAAAGAGAAATATGATGACAGATTACACAGAAAATAAAGAACAATTATATAATAAACTAATTGGTTGTTGTTGTTTGCCTTTGAGTAGAGCACAACTCATAGAGACCCTATGAACAAAATACCTGAATTTCCTCTTCAACTATCAACAGGTATCAAAGTTCATAGAGTTTCCAGAGTCATGTTGTTTAGGAAGTGAATACCACTTTTGCTTCCAAACCTGTCATAGTTATTGTTCATCAAGTCATCTGCGATGCATAGCAACCCTATATACAGCAGCTCTGAACCTTTCCCTGTTGTGAGTCAATCTCACTAATTCTGACACACCAACCCCCATTGCTATTGTATCAATCCATCTCATCCAGGGTCTTCCTCTCCTGTTCATCCACCCTTTGAGCCTGGTGTCCTTCTCCAAAAAAATCAATCTTTCCTGGTCATGTGACCAAATTAAGTGAGGTAGTGCTTCAGAATCCTAGCCTCCAAGGAGAAACTTGGTTTCACCCTCTCCAAGACAGATCTGTTTGTTTTCATGGCAGACCATGGTATGTTCAAGACTCTTCTCCAGTACCACAAGTTGAAGGCCTCTATGCTTTTCTGTCATCCTTAGTCATTGTCCAACTCTCTGAATCATAGCATAACAAGTAATTGAGAATACCATAGCCTGGATTAGGCGCACCTTTGTATTTAGTCTGACATTGTTGCTCTCCAGTACTCTGGAGAGATCCCTAATAGCAGATTTTCCCAATGCAGTTTTTCTTTTGATTTCTTGACTGATGGCATTAAGAGTGTTGATTGTGAATTCAAGCAAGCTGTAATTGCTAACAATCTCAATCTCTTCTTCATTTATTACAGTGCTGTCAATTGGCCTAGTGGTGAGAACATATATCTTGATAATGAGCTTCAATCTATAATGAAAACTATAGTCCTTGACCTTTTACAGCAAGTCTTCTTTAGTTTCAGCAAGAAGGTGTGTCATCTGCATATCATAGGTTGTTAATAAGTCTTTCACCAATCTTGATGCCAAACTCCTCCTCATAAAGCCTTGCCTCTCAAATGTTCTATTCTGCATACAGATTTAAAAGGTATGGGGACAGGATGTATCCCTGACACACTCCTTTCCTGATTTTGAATCATGCAGTGTCCTTGCTCAGTTTTGACAACTGCTTCCTGATCCAAGTATAGGTTTCATATAAGCACATTCAAGCACTCTGAGATTCCCATTTTCCTCAAGGTTAGCCACAATTTATTGTGATCTATACAGTTAAATACCTTTGCATAGTCAATGAAACATAGATAGGCATTCTTCTGGTACTCTCTGCTCTCTGCCAAGATCCATATGAGATTGGCAATAATATTTCTAGTGCCACAACCTCTTCTAAACCCAGCTTGTATTTCTGGTAGTTCTCTGTCAATGTATTTTCTTGATA
>NW_006399763.1:28860952-28862936 GCF_000299155.1 Elephantulus edwardii | reverse complement strand
ACATTGTAACTCATTGCTTGAATTTCTTTTTTCAGTTCTTTCAGCTTTAGAAATGCTGAGAAAGTTCGGCCCTTTTGATTTTCCAACTCCAGATCTTTGAACATTTCATTATAATATTTTGCCTTGTCTTCCCACATGGCCCTATGAAATGGGCAATTCTTGGAAACACAAACTGACTCAAGAAGAAATATAGTCTCATAGCAAGTGAATAAAGTAATAATCAAAACCTCCCACTCTTTTAAAAAGCGAAAAAATGAAAAGAAAAGAAAAAAAAAAGCTGGGCTGGATGATTTTCCTAAACAGTTCCATACAACATTTAGGGAATTAAGACAAATATTATTGAAACCCCAGGATCTCTGTTAACCTCATGGTAAGAAGTTGTGCTGCCAATCCATAGGCACAAAGAATTCTACCAACCCCTTTGTGAGATAATCATGACAAATCTCCTTGAATGCAATTTACATCCTCTGGAAACCTTCTAGACGGTCAGCTTCTGGGGAAAATGAGGGTAATCTATTTTCATGTGATTTATACCCTTTGAATATCTACTAGAGGGCCAACCATGAGTTGGTTTAAACTCGATGGTATTTAACAATAGATATTTAAACCCTTATAAAACAAACAAACTTAAAATCTCTTATGGATATAATTTTAAAAATAATAAAGTATTAGCAAGCAAAATCTATTAACATACAAAACCCAACAACATTACAGGAACTGTATCCCAGTCTATGTGGTATTCCAAGAACGTAAAAATGATTTATCATTGTACTATTAATGAAGACATCACTCCATTTGAACAGAAAAAGGAAATAAACCACAAGATTATCTCTATGGTAGTAAAAAAAGAAATTTAGTTGAATAAAAACTCTGAAGTTAACGGAACAGAATGGTAATTTGAATATGATCCAGGGTATACATGAAAAGCTAACAGCTAAGATTATACTTCATAGAATAAGAAATAAAGTTTCTTACCTTGAAATCAAGTACAAAAGGAAGACATCACCAGTAGAACAATTCTACCCATCCTGGAAAAGAAAAAATAATTTATTCATTGATGATATTAAAAGTCCAAGAGAGTTCACATGAAATTTTGTAGAACTAAACAAAGAATTTAACAATGTTGCAGGGTATAAAAGCAATAAACAAAATTTTATTTAATTTCTGCATATGAACAACAATATATAACAACAACAACAACCTTTTCAATCTGTATGTAAAACAGATCATCTGAAATGCTGGGCTGTATGAGGAGGAATATGGCACCAAGATTGGTGGAAGATTCATCAATAACCTGTGTTATTCAGATGACACAACCCTGCTTGCTGAAACGGAGGAGGGCCTGAAGCACTAGTTGCAGAATGTCAAGGACTGCAGCCTTCAATACAGATTGAAGCTCAACATCAAGAAAACAAAGATTCTCTCCACAGATCCATTTAGCAGCATCAGTATGGATGATGAAAATATTGAGCTAGTTAACAGTTTCACTTTGCTTAGTTCCACAGTCAGCACTCTTGGTACCAGCAGCCAGGAAATCAAGAGATAAATTGCACTGGGAAAGTCTGCTGTCAGGGATCATTTCAGAGTACTGAACAGCAATGATGTCAGTCTGGAGACTAAGGTGCGCTTGATCCAGGCTATAGTCTTTGCAACTGCAACTGCAACTGCATCAGAGAGCTGTACATTGACTAGGGATGGCAGAGAATTGATGCCTGGGAGCTGTGGTGCTGGAGAAGAGTGTTGAATATATTATGGACTGCTAGGAAAACAAATAGGTTTGTCCTTGAGAGGGTGAAGCTGGGCTGTTTATTGGAGTCAAGGAGTCTGGAGCTTTAGCGAGCATATTTTGGGCACATTGCAAGGAGGTACCAGTCTTGGAGAGGGATGGTGCAGGAGAGGAAGACCCTCTATGACAGAGATCGATTCAGTGATTGATATAGAAGGAGTAGATATGTTGGAGACAATGAGGTTGGCACAGGATAGA
>NW_006399763.1:28857361-28859117 GCF_000299155.1 Elephantulus edwardii | reverse complement strand
AGGAAATCTGGACGACAGCCAGCTGGTCAACTGACTGGAAAAGACATGGAAATAATTTTTTTGAGGAAGATATTTGGATGGCCAACAAATACATAAAGAAATGCTCAAAATCACTGGCAGTAAGAGAGATGCAAATCAAAACCACAATGAGATTCCATCTTACTCCAGTAACAGTGGAAAAGTTTAATAGGACAACAAGTAATAAAAGTCAGAGAGGTTGTGGCAAGGTAGGAACACTTACGTACTGTTGGTGAGATTGTAAATTAGCACAACGACTCTGTAAGGCAGTTTGGTACTTCCTCAAAAAGCTGAACATAGAAATTCTGTATGTCCTAGCTATTTCAATACTTGGCATCTACCCAGAAAGAACGAGAACTGAGGTACAAAGAGAGACTTGTACACCAATGTTCATAGCAGCATTATTCACCAGTGTAAGAACATGTAAACAGCCCAAATATCCAACCATAATCTAATGGATTGAGAAATTATGGTACTTGATCGAGTACTACACAGCATGCAGGAGTAATGATTTGGTAAATTACTACATAACTCGGGAGGGACTTGAAAGCATTATGCTACGTGGACTCAGTCCCATAAGGACAAATACTACATAAGACCACTATGGTAGAATGAATATGAGGCTCCAAGGTGGAAAGAGGTTGGGAGCAGAGGACTGAGGATGGGCAAGGGGTGGGTTGGTTAATCATATAGTCACATAATTCGATGGGTGGAGGGGTTGGTGAAGGAAATGGGAAAGATCTGTGTGTGTGTGTGTGTGTGTGTGTGTGTGTAATTTGTAAATAAAACAGTATATAATAAAAATGTTAAACACACTCAAAAAAACCCAAATCAAAGCAAAATCAGCTATCTTTACCTGAATCCAGTACTATTTTTATCAGTATTTTATGTTCTACACTTAGTTAATAGCAATTAGTAATGCAACCAAAAATAAAAATGTCAAATCTGGGCAGGGAACTTAGTTACACTGTCCAGCTTAAGGTTCTTTTTCTCCAACACATTATCACAAAACATTGAAAGCTATCAGATTTTATGAATTCAACAGGACATTTTTGCTCCTAAGATATTTTCAAATGCTTCATAGTACAATCTCATGCTGGGATTCATGGCAGAAATTTTATTTAATTTATAGCAGAAATTTCATATAATTTCAGAGCTTTCATTGCAAAATCTGATGTTATGATGGTGTTAACTTGAAGCATAGAAATTTAACATCCATGGAATCAGGCATTCATCTCCTCATTTCTCCCCTCACATCACCTGGCAACTGACCCAATCCCTCTTGAGTCTAAGAAAATGTTTTGTCAGTTTGAAGGTTTGGTTGAGATCAACTTTCTGTGTTTGGTGCTCTGACTTAATTTACACTTCAAGAGGTTCTGAAAGATATGATCAGTGTATTGGTCTTCAGCTCACTTTAAACAAAGTTTGGTTTTTTACTTACATTTTTTTCCAGTTGGAATTCAAGTCCCTTTGCTTTGGCTCTGGGCTGTTTTGTATTGCAATAGTGTATTTTTCAAAAGCAGCAACAGAAAATGATGCATACTATTTATTATGCATACATACAATCTATATACTTATAACACACATATTACTACAAAAATATCTTTGTGGGTCATTTAGAATTGCTATTGTAAAGTGATCTTTTATCATTAATTCGTGGTAATCTTTCATTCATCATTGCAGCAATATGTAGTAACTGTATTATTGTTGTTGTTAGGTGCCATTGAGTCCATTAGAA
>NW_006399763.1:28843338-28854689 GCF_000299155.1 Elephantulus edwardii | reverse complement strand
ACACACACACACACACACACACACTCTATATTTTATCCCTGGTAATGTTTTCAATTATAAACCTTATTGTTAGGCCTACTGGTAAGAAGCCCTGCTGAAATCCCAAAGGCATGTGGTTCAAATTCACCAGCTGCTCTGTGAGAGAAGGGTGGGCAATCTCCTCCTGTGTGATTGACTGCCTCTGAAAACCCACCAGAAGGTCAGCTATGGGTCTGACTCTACAGTACACAACAACTGTTAGCCAAAGCACTGGAAGATGGAAAACGAAACTAATGTATAGGAGGCCTTTAATCACAGTGTTTGATTCATTTTGTTTTAAAGCTTACTGATAATATTTTGAGGAACTCTGTTGGCTTAGTGGTAAGGAAAAGCACTATCAACCCAAAGGAAGGTAGTTCAAATCAATTAGCTTATCTACAAAACACAAATGGGCAATTTCCTCCAATGAAATTTCCAGCCTCGGTATATTTGCTGGAGGATCAGCTGTGAGTCTGTTCTGATTCAATGGCATATAACAACAACAATAATATTTTAGAGACTACTTCCCCATACCCAAATAAAAGCCGCATTATATACAGAAGCTAGATATTGAATGTTGTTGTTGTTTTTAAGTGCAGTCGAGTCGTAGACGACTCATAACCCTATGAATGAACACTTGTATAACTTTCATGATTTCTCTAAATTCATAGTTTCCGGAGGCAAGCTATTTTGGAAGTGGATTCCACTCATGCTAAATTTTTCTAATATCAAAGCATATTTGTCTTTCACATTAAAGTAAAGCCAAATAAAATTCATTGGAAGGAAACTTGGATTATTTATTTGGAAACACAATTTCTTGATAAAAGAGCAGTTTCTATGTTATGTAGATGTAACAATTACCCTGGTTAGAAAAGGCATAGATAAAGATAAACACACTTGCAGTTTTTATTTTGTAATGCACTAATCCATTACATCAGCCAGGAGTGACAGTCACATCCTTTGTGTTTATGGAATAAAAGGTAGTGCTGTAGATTACAGCCCCCTCGAGGCACTTGTGGCAGGTGCAGTAATTTAAGTAATCCTAAATGCTCAGTAACACAGCCAAGAAGTGAGGCCAGGTGGGTAAAGGCATCAAGTAATATACTTTGAACCACTTTACTTTTCTAACAGTCTGAAAAAAAATTGCAAGAAATTTTCATCTATCTCCTGTGTCTTGGTATGACTCCAGGAGAAAGCAGAGATGGTATTCTCAAATACCTTTCATTTCTACTCTTGAGTTCTATGACCCAGAAACATTAGAAGCTGAGGCAGAGGAATAGAAATCATGTCCAGGAGAGGGCACTAGAAAGGCAGGACTCAATACTGGAACATAAGCTCATCTTTTTTAAAAAAAATAACAGGTGGATCTTTTAAAAAGAAAATATGCTAAGTATTTTTATTTTCTAAGCACAAATTGATCTAAAATGTTTGACAGATATTTGTCAAAGGCAGTATAAAATTGTCATTATGATTGCTTTCAATTAATAATTTTTGTAAGATTGCCATAATTTGTTCCTTCAACAAAAAGAATCATATTCCTGTAGGATGACTAGAGTTACAGGTTTACATTTGTTTTCATTAATAGGAGAGCAGGTATTAAATGATTTCTGGGTTTCAGTCTTCTTTCTAATAATAAAACTAAGTACGTATCCAATTTTGTGGTATTTCTCTTTTCAGAAAAAAATGGTATTTCTTGAGAATTATTAATTTTAAAGCATTTTCCAAATGCCCATGATAAAAAATAAGCTAAAGACAGATATTTCAAAGGAGCATGATTCCTATATTATAAATATACCAAAACTAACAAGGACAAATGATCCTTTATGACAATTTTTTGTCTCATAATCTTATGAATTTTAGGAAGGCATGGAAAAAAGTAATTGAAAAATTAAGAAAGCTTTCTGACTATGATTAAATTTCAAAGTGTTACAGAAGATATGGAAAAGATAGCAATACAAGTGAGACAGTATTTTAGATAAATACTAAATACATGCCATTGAAGAAAGGGTACGTTCTATATTACATAGAGAGTTAAAGTGGTGTAGTCTGAAGAGAATTGCTCTACTACCATTCTGCTGGCTGGAATTCCCCAGCAGCTCCATGGCAGTATCCTTCCATGTGAAGTACTATTGTTGCTGATTGGTGCCCTCAAGGAGAGCGTGACTCATAGCAACCCTATAAACAGCAGATCCAAACCTTGTTCTATCCTCTGCCATCTTTGCATTTCCTTACAAATAGAACTCATTGTGATAGTCATCATCTTCATAGGGTTTTCAGAGGCCTGTTGTTTAAGAAGTGCATGGCCTAGACTGTCTTCATCTGGGAGATCTACTAAAACCTGTCCACCATGGGTAACCCTGTGATTTTTGATACACCCATTTGACACACCAATGGCACAGCCTTCAGTATTATACCAAGCCAGAAGTTATCTCAGTACAGCAAACTGACGATCTTTGTACCAATTACATCACTGTTCTCTCCAAACACAACAAACTACCAATTACGTTTGCATCACTAATAGCAACTCCATCTTCGCACCAGCCTACATTTAATCACAAAGGCCTGTCCACCAAGTTCTGACTGGTTTAAACAAGTGGCTTCCAGCCTACAACTGATTGTTAATTAAAAAAAAAAATTAAAAAAATGACTACACAGCTTTCACCTTCTGGATAGAAGCTCAAACAGGAAACGCTAAGGCAGTAATCAACCAGCTTTAAATCAAAAAGGCCCTTCCCTGGGTCTTGATTGGTTTAAATGTGGGCAATGTATAGCCTCAGTAAAGCTGCTGGATTGTCAATCATGTCTGAGTTCTGACTCTATGGCAATGAAGGAGTGAGTGAGGCTTATATGCTAAAGCAACATTTACCTCACACTGTGCAATTTTTTCAATGAATAAGAGCATCACATATCGCCCCATATCCTTTGTAAAACAACTTGGACTAACATCAAAGGAAGCCCTAAAGACAAAAAAGCAAAAGCAAAAGCAAATGTGGACTAAATAAACATAACTTGATGGGAATTGTGAATTTCAACATTCCTGCAGTTTTGCATTTAAGATCATTCAGGCTTCCTGGGTATTTGCATTTCTTTAATTTTGTAGAATTTGCAACATCTGCTACTCTCTGGAAAGGTAACAAAAATGTTTTTTGGCAGGATAGGCTAAGGTTCTGATCTGTTGTTCATGGGGTCATTTTGAATTGTAGTCAACTAAATAGCACTTAGTAATGATAACATATATCTCTCATTTGAAAAGACAGAGACCCACTCAATTTTTAATTTTAATTCTATCCAATTTCATATTTCTGCATATTCCTGCAGAATGCCCAACGCAACATCTGCTGGCCAGTTACAGCTGGGTTCTTGATAGTGGTCATAGTAATCCATCCTTTAAGTGGTGGGGGAGTTTCTTAGTGGGAAAACCTAAAGCCATACCTTTCATTCCTCCTTGCTGTTTTGCAAAATGATTAGTCATCATCCCAGTGGTTGCTTGGTTTCTCTCAGTCTTATTTGGAAGCTGCCAAGATGTAGTCAGATGCTAACACCATGATACGGAAGCACTTAAACACCGGAGACAGGCAGCATGGCAGCAGCCACGGGAGCATGTTTATCCCAAGCCTTAGCCAGGCAGCTGAACAGAGCAGTTTACCTCAGGGGGTGGGGGTGGGGGACAACAATAAAAAGTGTGGCAGCACATGAGAGCACATGCTGGAACAGGCTGAAGGACAACATTTGGCTTGTATCATGACACAGACTCAAAAGCTATGGAAAGACAGAAAATAAGCTTCTCATTTCCTTCCTAGAAATTAGGTCCAGCTTCTGACTACTGTTTTGCATTGGTCGGGGCTTGAATATATAAAGCAGAGAGCCTTTAATACTTACCTAGTAATAGAGTTTCTTTTTTGCCCCTCCTTTTGCTTTTCTCTTTGAATTTCTGCTGTGTGTTTCTCCCAATGAAGATGAGGTTAAAAGATCATTCCTGTTTGTCAAATGGCCAGTTTCATGACTCTTATATGAACTCCCTTTCATTCTTCCATTAGTGCATTGATTAATGGATACAATGGTCCACAACCTTTCTTGGTACCGAAGAGATGGTAGTGGGCAAAAGAAAAACTTTCAGGAGCCTCCAGACCAAAGTGTAATGATAGAAAATATCTAAATATGCATAAAATATATACTAGACCAGATGGTATGCAGACCATAGAGGAAAATAAAGGCAGAAATGGGATAGGGAGTGCCAGCTAGAGTTGAGCAGAGACTTGCTTTTTTGAAGAGTGCTAACACCAGATAAACTCTTTTGCTGTGAAATTTGCAGCAGGTGAGGGAGCAAGCTGAGAGGAGAAAAGAATGTGTGCTGCAGGCATAGAGAAAAACAAAGCCAAAGACATTTAGCTGAATGAGAATAATTGGTGTTAGTTGAGTATTTTCAACCAGTAACAGCTGAGTATCCATCTTGTTATCCTTGTTTTTTTCTTCTTCCTTTTATTAATTTCTTTAACGAGCACATACCGAACGAACTTCTATTATGTGTGCTAGTCCAACCACTGAAAATAGTGAAGAAAATGCAGCCCCTTCAAGGATTTATGGTCTAGAGGAGGGTAAGTCATTATCATCATTGTTAGCTGCTTTTGTGTTTGTCTTGAGCACATGGAGACTCTGTGCCCTACAGAGGGAAACTCCTCCATTGAGTCTGTCTTTTCTGTAATCTTCACAGGTAGATCACAGGGGATTTCTTCTGTGGAGATGCTGAATGAATCAAAACCATCAACCTTTTTGTAATAACTGATTTTCAACACTTGTCCTACCAAGCTTTTCAGAGGGAGTGAAATATCTTTATCAGTTATTTCTGAAATGTTTCTAGTTAGTCATAAATTCCTTTAATCCAGTACTCCTACGAATCTCAGATATATATTGTCCACTCAGTTACTCTGATGTATAATTCTTCCCAAGTCTTCTTCATGAAGGAAGGGTGAGGCTCACTCTAACCCATGGATAGTACAGAGTTCTTTGTACTGGCTCTGGATCCAGTTTCTGCTGAATTTGCTGAGTTAAAGGCCATCATTCTGCTCCCATCTGCTGCCTCAGCTTATATCTCTTCTACCTTCACTCTCTTCCAGGCTCCTTGTCCTTATAGTCTCTGTAGGAACTCAAGATTCTCTCATTCTACTTAGTAAAGGATTCAGCTCCTTCCAGATCCTATTCTCAGACTCAACTCCAAGACCCGCTTTGCATATGCAAGACTTACAAAGATTCTTAGCTAAAATGAAATGGCCTGCTTCTCTTTAGCTGAAGTCTTTTATCAGACTCCTCTGAAAAGAAATTGTAAGTTCAAATACAAACATTTTTCTTAATAATAACATAATTCAGAGGCTGATAAATACATGATTGGTAAATTATCTTTCCAGCTCATATTTGCATTTCAGAACTTTTATCAGAAAGTTCATAAGTGGGAGTAACATGGGCAAAGCCTTCCAAATCAGGTTCCCCTTCAGCTTTCATTACATAGTTCTGCTTATTGTGTCATCGCCAACTCTTGGGGAGGTTAGAATCGCCAATGTGCTGAGATCATTTTTGCTTTACTAGAAAACAAGGCCTGCCTCTGCTCTAACTCAATTTGTTGACACTGAAATGAATAAGTTTTTACCACTACCATGATTTACCAATCAGAGGTTGAGTAGCAAACTCAGGTATAGTTCTCTTTCTGTAAGCTTCATTGTCTTTTCTTCAACGGTCTTCAGAGATAGCTTGAGAATTCCATAAACTTTTGAGTCCTCCTCTCAATCTCAATCCCAAAATTTATTCAGTTCTGTTTTACAGCCCATAGGCATTCAGCTGTCAGTTTACCTTTGAGTGAACTGCTCTTCTATTCATGCAACAAGGTCTTAGTCAGAAAGTTCACACCACTGAAAAGTATAAAATTTGACAACCTTAGCCAGATTTTATCAATTAACAAACAATGACATAAAAATAAATGTTAAATTCAAATAGAAGTAGAAAATGTTGACTTTTCTTATTTCCTTATTTTGCTGGATTCAGAGGTGGACGGAAAAACAAAACAAAACACCCAAAACAACCCCAAAAATAAAACAACCCACCAATCAGACACCATGCCAGGACCAAAAGAGAAAGAAATGGAGAAAAGAGAATTACTTTTATTCCCTGTATTTGTGAATAACTATAACAAATTAGATATTTACATAACTGGAACTATAGTATATTAACCTACATCAGGCTCCTTTGAAAAGTCCATCAGGTGCAGAAATACACTAAAAGACTTTTTGCATGTTCTGGTCCCTTAAAACTAGCTTAGGTCTTACAAATAAAAAGTTAATGTTTCATAAATAAAGTTAGCTTTCTTTTCTCCCTTGCCTCTTCCCGTTTAAATGTTTTCTATGTTGTTCCCTCAACACTGCCATCATTGTAGCCCCCATCATTCTACTTCTTTCTAGATTCCTTACACAGGGTTAAAGACAGGCCCAGAAGGTGGGAAGGAGACGGATGTCACATGCAAGGTTTGGCTAAGTACCCAACATCTGACTGCTACTGTCCCTGCACCTGTCTCCTGAGAAAGGTGGCAAAGATGAGGGGAAGCTTGCATGAAGGAGAAAGAGAGGGGAGAAGGAAATGCTCAATTTCACCCTTTTCCCTGCAATTTGCCTTTATTACAAATATCTGTTCATACTTGTGAAAATCTAGGCAGGAACTTTATCCAGGATCCCTGGACCATGATAGGAACAGTGCAGCCATGTTTTGCCTCTACTCACCAGGGTACCCTTCTATCCTTAGGCTATCTGACCTCTCATACTATCTAAATTTAGTACAACCAGCTGGCTGGCCATATTGTGCTTTATCTGCTTTATCTTGGGAGTTAGAGAACTTCTTTTGATCTTTTTGTCTTTCAAGAACAATTTATAGGAGACCCCTCCTATGTTTTACTTATTTATGTTAGCAGAGTGGTACTGCAATTATCACCATCTGTGCACATTTAAAGCCTTCTAGAGTCAAACAAAAGTCCAATATTAAGTAGAACATTTCATGTTGTTATTGTGAAGTATTGTTGAGTCGGGCACGACTTATAGCAATCCTAAGAACAAAAGACCTGAACCCTGTTCTATGGCATTTCTCTAAGTTCATAGAGTTTCCAGAGATACGTTGTTTAGAAAGTGGATGACATCTGTTTCCAAGCCTGACTTTATCTGGAAGCTCCACCAAACACTATCCACCATAGGTAACCATTATGGCATTTAACACATCAGTGGCATAGTGTTCAGCATCACAGAAACCCCAAGTTACCTCAGCATAGCAAATTGACAGGCCAGTGATGTACTATTTAGAAGAACTTTAGTCCCAAACACAATTAAAACTAGGCCCAAGGTCTGGCCCAAAGGCCCAACCAACTTTTAAGTACAAAGGCCCGCCTACCAGGCCCTGATTAACCTTAAACAAGAGGTTTTCAGCTCACATCTCCTTTTTAGCTAAATCCAGCAAACCAAATTATCTCACATAGGATTGAGGGCCAAACAGTCAACACCAGACCCTCCACATTGCATATAATAATAATAATAATAATTATAATAATATATAGTAAAACTAGTTTCTCAATCCATTCTATCGTGGTTGGACATTTGGGCTGTTTCCATGTTGTTGTGATGTCAAATAATGCTGCTATGAACATTGGTGTACAAGTCTCTGTGCCTCAGTTCTCATTGTCTTGGGGTATTTTCCAGGCAGTGGAATAACTGAGCCATATGGAATTTCTATGTTTGGCTTTCAAACAGTAAAAGATGAATGATCTCCTCCCATTCAGTGTACTGTTTCTGAAAACTCTCTGGAGGGTCATGTATGAGTCAGTTCTCATTCAACTGTGCATGAAAGCAATAGTAAGATATATATGATAAAATAACATTTCCTAGAACCCCAGAATTAGGAATTAGTGTCTAAACTTTAAGCTATTTTTAAAAGACGCAAAGAGGATAATAACCACTACCACAAATGGTAGCCATGTAACACACTTTAAATTTCATTAAGGTGTGAAAAGATATATTTTTCCCTGATACAATCACTCAGGAGTGGCATCCACTTCCTAAAAAGCATGTCTCTGGAAATTCTGTGAACTTTGATAAATGATGATGGTGTGGAAGGGCTTCAGCCCTTTTCTCATGGGATCTCTATGAGTCATGTTTGACTCAACAACAATCAACAACAACCATCACTCAAGTTGTTTACCATCAAACTAGATTATGTGCTCTTTATGAAATCTATATAGATCTTCATGTACTTAGAGAAGAGTAAAAGAATCTAATGCCTGAAACTGTCTGTAAAGTAGAAACTTGTGGGTATCTCCTTTGCTTCCTGAGGAAGACAGAGACTTACTTATTCTCACCACTAACACACAAAGATCATCATTCATAAAGGTGGAGATGAGGGAGCTTGGAGAAGGGGAGACTGACATTATTTACTGAATTAATGTCTACTTAAGCAATACACAAAAGTAGAAGGAGGTGTACCTATTTTTTTTCTCCATACACTTGACAATGGAAATTGGGAATATTTTTGCATTCCTTTTCTACTTTAATCTTCTGAATTTCATGATTAATATGCAGAGCAAGGAAGAAGCCTACAAATGTGGTGATGAATGCTGCAAGAGTTTTCTAATGGTAAATTAACTAACCCAATTACTTTTAGCGACATAAATGAATACAACTGAAATTACACTCCGAATATGTCAACTCTTTTATATTTGTTGTTATTGTTGTTTCCTATGGAATAAATTTCGTCTAATGGTGATCCCATGAGACAAAGAACTGTATCATACTACATTTATGGCAATAGTCTTTATGGAAGTATTTCACTGTATTTTTCTTCCACAAAGCAACTGTGTGAATTCAAACCATTAGCATTTTAGTTAACAAGAAATTGCTTTACCCTTTGTGCTACCAGGATTTCCTCCTTTATAAGTAACTCTGAGTGCAGCATTTTTAATGAATTACTCCAGCTTCAATTATGTTATACTCAAAGACCAATGAATGCCATTAATGGTATGTTTTATCTGTCTTTCCAGCAAAGGCCATATCCTAATAGTCCCAACTGTTCCCTACCGATGCTATCTTTTGTTTGGTTTTATTTTACTTGATTTAAATTTGTTATAATGTGGAAAACAAATGAAGATGTTTAAGAAAATTTTCAACATCAGAAATATCAAAATTATCCACTAACAATATTTTTAAGAGTGTCTTATTATCATGGACCTACACTCTCATATTTTAACTTGAAATAAGCTGTTTACTGAAAATTATCTTGCTTGGTCTGTTTCATTCATTATCTGTAAGTAGTTGAGTTTAGGGCAGTTGTACATAGGGTCGCTGTTAGTCGTGAGTGCCTTGACGGCACATAACAACAACAGTTGAGTTTATAAACTATTCCTCATAGTTTGCAGTGAAGTTTCAGGAGGAAGATATATTTCAGAAGAGAATATTTTATCATATGAATCTTACTGCAGCTTTTATGTACTGTTGAATGAGAACTGACCCTCCAGAGGGTTTTCAGAGTCAATCATTATCCTACACGGGAGGAGATTGTTCATCTTTGACTGGTGGATTAGAACTACATGCCTTTGGGTTGGGAACTCGTTACCACTAAGCCGTGAGACCTCTTTATACATTTTACTAGATGTTATTAGTAATATGAAAAGAGAGTTGTGGGGTGAAATGTGCATAAGAAAGAAAAGGGGAAAAAAATCTAAATCTCTGTATACTTCATAAAGGATAAAGGAGAAAGAAGAATTACTGAGACTCTCTGCAGTGCGTCCAGCAGACCTTGGTGCTCATCAGAAGTTAACAGAAGAAAATGAAATTTAAGTTTAATTCCTAGGGTTAAAAGAAAGAAATATTAGGTGGGGCTTTTGAACTCAATCTAGACTTAGAAACATATTCAAAAAGGTAATGTCAGCATATCCAACCAATTCAATTTATTTTCTTTATGTCTCTGGCGTTCCTGTTCCATAGGGTGGCTACTGTACCAAGCCTAGTCACTAGAGATAGAGAAGGATTGGAGTAGTATGTTTCTTACTAGACAGCCCCTGAGATGAAAGGAATTGACAGTTTCACTGATAAGAGATGTCTTATCTCTGAATAGGGAGAAGGAGAAACTGGGAAGGAATTCTGAATTTCACTTCCTACATACATGTCAGTGAACATAGTGATTAACTTCTCTGCAATGCTACTGGAGAATTCAACTTAAAGGTACTGCGTATTCAAAACTTTTGTTAGATCAACTTGTTTAATACTTCTATACAGATTGTTTATATAGGAGAATGTTCTTTGATTTTGGAATAATTACTGACGTAGTTCTTGTGATTTTGAAGAAAAAACAAAAATACTACCCATATTTCTTTAGTAAATCTTGGTAGCATAAAGAAAATAGAAGATCTCACTGATCTTTATTATTGAAGATAGGTAGATTTCAATATATTTTAATTACAGGTATAGACCTTAAAAGTAAAGCAAATAAAATATATTCTTATTTTATGATCTCATTTATTGTCATGAGTCTTTAATTTCATTATTCCCAGCAATGCGGGTTGATAAATGATATAAATAACACAATGACATTTTCTATCTTTGTGATCCTCCAGATAATAACACTAGGAATTTATAGCATTTTAAGTTTATTTTGTTTCTCTTAAAAGAAAAAATGTTATCGTTGTTGTTGTTGTGTGTGCAGAATAAAGAATAAACAATACAATACAAACCAAGCATAGCTGCCCCTGCAGTAGGTCTTCAGAGACAGTAAGTCACACAGCAAAAAGACTGCTTATCTTTACTCCTCACAAAAGTCTCAATGTAATAGACGACAGTCTTCCTACTTCACCAATTTAAGTGTGGTTGGTTGTTTTATCATGCTCCATGATATTATTTTGTCATTCTCTTCCTTACTCTATAGCCTGCCTATCCGAACCATTGTAAATGATTAGTTTTCTATAACTCTTATTTGAATCTTATAAAGAGAAGAAAAAAAGAAATGTCTTGAAGGCCAAGGCATACTTTGAAAAACAGATTTTTAATTTGACATAAGTAGAGGAGGTACAATTTTTCATATAGGCTAAAAAGAGCCCATGCCTAATTTAAAGGTAAATGTCTCAGTGATTTCTTCAGCACAGCCATTCTTTTTTTTTTCAATCTAGGTTGTTTATTTTTCATTTCAATGAACATCTACAGAGATTTTGGGATTCCATTCATTCATTGTTGCACCCTTCTCCCTGCACAAACCCCTCCCCCCTCCCCCCCATTTGCTCCTCTCCTTGAAAAGCAAAAGAAAAACTCCCTCATTGGTACACA
>NW_006399763.1:28838730-28843238 GCF_000299155.1 Elephantulus edwardii | reverse complement strand
GGTACACAATCCCTGCCCCCCGCACCTCCCCAAACCCCACCCCCTAGCCCCAAATATTTAATTAATAATTCACTGACACCAAGTTGACCAAAATGACCCAAAGTTGACCCTAAGTGATCCACATTTGGTTTCTGAGGCTGAAAATCTTACCAAGAGGAGACTGTCCACCTATCTCCTTGGGTGTCTTTGGTAAACATGAACTTCTAGATGGGCACTGCCTTTTAGGTTAACTGCGTAACTCCATGAAGACTAAGCCACCCTAGCTCCTTCCCTTTTGGTTAGCCTGGTTTTTATTTGTTTGTTTTGTGGGTTGGTTTTGTTTTTTACTCTAAAGGCAGATTTCTCCTCACCCCATAGAAAATCTGTAGTTCCGACACTACACATTGAATCCATTCTTATTGTCCTTACCACTTTTTTATTAATTGCTTTTCCTTCAATAACTCATATTCATTTTGGTTGGTTAACAGCACATACGCTACAAATTACACTATTGGAGTCCCTTATAGAACCATTGCATTTATGAAAAGTTTATGTTTTATATACAAAAACACATAAAATCACTTAAATTTTCTCACTAGAAAAATAAGCAGAATGATTATTAGCAGTAGATCTTGGATAAAAATTTACCTTTTAAGTCTTTATACTAGTTAGTATGTGTTTAGCACCTAAAAAAAATACTACAGAGTAGTATAGCAAAGACATTCTGCTTTTACACATGACATGAAAGCAATTACTATGTAGTGGTCACTCACACAGATAAAGTAATATTTTAAACTAGGAATTCAATGTTTTTCCCCAAGGTCACCATTAAAGAATTAAAAATACAAGCATAAAAGTCATTAAATTATTGTCAGGGCTAATAGATGGAGTGAAGCTCAATATCAAGAAAGCAAAGATTCTCTCTATTGGGCTGATTGGCAGCATTATGATAGATGATAAAGAGATTGAGATTGTTAACATATTTAGTTTGCATGGCTCCACAACCAACACTCTTGTTACGAGCAGCCAGGAAAGCAAAAGATGAATAGCATTGGAAAAATCTGTCAGGGACATGTCCAGAATACTGAAGAGCAATGACATCAGCTTAGAGACTAAGGTCTCCCTGACCCAGGCCACATTTCTGTTGTTACGTGCCATTGAGTCACTTGTCACTCAGAGTGACCCTATGTACAACAGCCCTAAACTCTGCTCTGTCCTGTGCCAACTGCATTGCCTCTGACACACCCATCCTGATTACCCCAGTCACTGAATCAATCCACCTCATAGAGGGCCTTCCCCTCCTGTGCCGTCCCTCCACCCTCCCAAGCATGATATCCCTCTCCAAGGACCTGTCCCTCCTTACATGTCCAATGTCAGACAAAGCCTCAGAATCCTTGCCTCCAAGGAGCAGCCTGGTTTAACCTTCTCCAGGATGAATCTGTTTGTTTTCTTGGCAGTCCATGGTACATTCAATACTCTTCTCCAGAACCTCAGCTCAAAGACATCAATTATCCTTCTATCCTCCCTAGTCATTGTCCAACTTTCTGACACATAACAAGTGATTACAAAGACCATGGCCTGTATCAGAGGCATCTTAGTCTCCAGAGATACACCATTGCTCTTTTGTACTTTTGAGAGGTCCCTAAGAGCAGACATTCCCATCACAATACATCTTTTAGTTTCTTGGCTGCTGGTACCAAGAGTGTTGACTGTGGAGCCAAGCAGACTAAAGCTGTGAACAATCACAATCTCTTCACCATCCATCCTGATGCTGCCAATTGGCCCAGTGGTGAGAATCTTTGTCTTCTTGACATTGAGCCTCAATCCATATTGAAGGCTGAAGTCCTTGACCGTCTGTAGCTATCGCTTTAGATCCTTCTCAGCTTGAGCAAGCAGGGATGTGTGAACTGCGTAACTTAGATTGTTGATAGACCTTCAACCAATCCTGATGCCACATTTCTCCTCATAGAGCATAGATTTTTCAATTCCTTGCTATTCATCAGAGAGCTGAACAATGACTGGGGATGGTAGAAAGAGAACTGATGCTTTTGAGCTGTGGTGGAGGTGAATAGTGTTGAATATACCATGGACTGCAGGAGAACAGTTTCATCCTAGAGAGTGTGAAACCAGCCTGCTAGTTATAGGCAAGGATTCAGAAGCTTCATCTGACATACTTTGGGCATGTTGCAAGGAAGGACCAGTCCTTGAAGAGGGATATCATGCTTGGAAGGGTCGGGGGACAGAGAAAGGGAGGAAGACTCTTAATGAGATGGATTGATTCAGTGACTGGGGTAATGAGGGAGTAGTTATGTTGGAGACAGTAAATTTGGCACAGGATAAAGTAGGTTTCAGAGCTACTGTACATAGGGTTGCTATGAGTTGTAGCTATGTCACTATGTCACTACGGTATAATAATAACAAAGTCAATTTTATCCACAGTTAAAGATAAACTCACATTTTTTGTTGTTGTTGCAGCTGTATCATAAAACTAGTATAAAACTAGCATGTTTTTACTTAGCCTACTGGCTCTTGGATTAGAAAAGTAAATTCCAGAGACAACAATATTCCATGTGCTGGAATAATGTGCTTCAATAGCTAAGACTGAAGAATTAATTCAATGTCATTGGAATTCAGAGGAATAATAAAAGTTGGTAAGAACCCCTTTCAAAAGAATTCTAAGACTTTAAATTGCAGTGTCAAAAAAAAAAAAAAGATTTGTGAAGAGATTTCACTATTCTGTAAAATGTGGTATCTGTGAGAATATTAATGCATAGTATATTTCAGATTTTCTTCCTACAAAGTGCTGAAGAGATATTCAGACTGTTTTGTTCTACATTAAGGAAGACAGTGGTGGAACATCTGAACAGAAGCCCATCATTAAATTGTCTACTTATCCTACTCTCAGGGAAAAAGTAAAAATTGAGCTGCCTATTATAAGTGTTGAGAATGTATATATTTGAAATCAAAGGATAGTTTTAAAAGACTAGCATATAAACCAGCTCCCTCGGTTTAAATGCAACCTTCAATGGGGTTTTCCCTCCTTGTGGAAAATTAATGAGAAATTGATTACTACTTATGCCTTGATTTTTAAGGGCTGAGTCACACTGACAAGTGATATTAACTAGCTAGGCTTTGGTGGCAGTCTGTAGCATGTGAGCTACTATTAAAAAGGCTAGCATTTCCTGTGTTTCAAAAGCATCAGCAGTTTCTTGGGGAAAAGTTGAGTAGTCTTTTGTAAAGATTTGCAGCCAGAAAAAGTGAAGTGAGTGAGGTCTAGATAGTAACAGAGGTTAGCAGGAGTCTGATGATATGGAAAATACTATGTTTTTCCCTTTGGATGTGAAATGTGTAGATCCAAATGTTCATAGGCCCCATGCATCATAATAACCATCTGAACCAATGAAACCCTCATAGGTACCCTATATGCTGTTCACAAGTTTTTCATGGCTGTGAACATTCTGAAGCAGATCACAATGTCTTTCTTCCAGGGTACTTCTGAGTGAGTACAAAACAACACATATCCCAAACATGCATACAAGTTATATATGATCCAAATTTGCTGACTTCTTTGGAGTCCCTGTATGACGAAAGTGGTTAACATGATTCATTGTTGAAGAAATGGTTGAAGATCCAGCCATAAGCACATTGGAAGCAAGGTCTGGAAGCAACTTTTGAAAAATCAGATACTGTAGAGTTCAACTTTGATATGCCTGCATCATCATGAGGCAAAACAAGTTCAAAAGCAACTACTGAACTCTAGATTCAGAGATAAGGCCTGGGTTCATGGATTTTATATATTATATTGTTATTAAAAAAACCAACACCTCTTGCATGATACTTTATAAAGTTAAGTTACACCTTAACTTTGTCTTCTATGTGTACTACCAGCATTATTATGTACATACATTATGTGGGGGAGGGTGTGTGTGTGTGTGTGTGTGTGTGTAACAAGGAGCTTTGGTGGGATAATGATAAGTTGTACTTTAATCCAAAAAAGCACACAGTCCAAATTTACCAGCTCCTTGGGAGAAGGACGAGTGATCTCTTCCCATGTGATTTACTATCTCTGAAAATCTACTGGAAGGTAAGTTATGAGTCTGTTACAATTCAAGAGCACACAACAACATGTATTTCTCACACACAAATATGTATCTTCATCATACAAATAGGTATTTTCCATGTATGTTAGAAAGGTACCATGATAAAGGCAGTACGTTTACTTGATTATTAAATTTATATCATGAAAAAGTTAGCCTTAAATTGTTGTTGTGGTGGTTTTTGTTATGTGAAACTTTCCCTTTCCTAAAACAATCTCACTGTCTCTGACACACTTAACCTCATTTCTATAGTCATTATATCTATTCACTTTATCTAGATCTTCTTCTGTGCTGACCCTGTACTGTTCCAAGCATAGTGTCCTTTAAGGACTAGATTCTTTTGACAACATGTTCTAATATGTGAACTAGAGCTTCAAAATCCTAGACTCCAAAGGAGCAATCTAGTGTCATCCTTGCCAGGACAGACCTGTT
>NW_006399763.1:28836631-28838240 GCF_000299155.1 Elephantulus edwardii | reverse complement strand
TAAAGTCTAGCCTCCCAAATGATCTATTCAGCTTATAGATTGAAAAAAAGGTATGGAGAAAGCAAGCATCTCTGAAACACTCCTTTCTTTATTTTGAACCATGCAGTGTTCCCTTGATCTGCTGCTTTTTTGGTCTAGGTATAGATTTCACAGGAGCATCACCATGTATTCTGGGATTCCTATTTTTCTCAATATTAACCTCAATGTGTTATGATTTACACAGATAAGTTTACACAGTCAGTGAAACACAAATAGACATCCTTCTGGTACTCTCTGCTTTCAACCAAGATCCATCTGACAACTGCAGTGATGTCCCTTGCCACCTTCTAAATTGAGCTTGTATTACTACTTGCCCTTGTCTTTCGATGTATTGTTCTTGTAAGATTTTTTATAATCTTCAGCAAGATTTTGCTTACATATTATGTTAATGATGTTTTGTGTCATCAAGTGGCTACCACAGTTTGTTTTGCTCTACACCATCAGATGCCTTTACATAGTCAATGAAACACAGAGAAACATCCTTTCTGCTTTCAGCTAATATCTATCTAACATTGTAATATTCCTGTGACACAGTCTTTTCTAAATCCAGCCTACCTATATGGCAGTTCTCTGTTGATATGCTGTTTGAGTCATTTTTGGATAATCTTCAGTAGGATCTTGCTTGTGTATGATGTTATTGATATTGTTTGATACTTTCCAGACTCTTTTGGTTCACCTTTTTTTTTTTTAATGAGAACAGGTTTGTATCTCTTCTAATCAGTTGGCCAGGTTATTTCTTCCAGATTTCTTAGTACAACCTGGTGAGTGAATCCAGAGCAACATCTATTTCTTATAATATGGGAATAGGTATGCCATCAATTCCTAAGGCCTTTTATTTTCCCAGTTTCTTCAGAGTAGCTTAAACATGCTCCTTCATTATCATATGTTGTTTCATTAAATTCTGCTGTGTCAGCCAATTATAGATACTCCTAGAATCTGTGTACTCCTGTCATCTTTTTTTGATGCATCCTTGGTCATTCAACATTCTGCCCACAGCATCCTTACGTATTGCAACTCGAGGTTTGAATTTGAGCTTGTTGCTTCAGCTTAAGAAACACTGAGCCAATTTGTCTTTTTTAATTTTCCAATCATAGCTCTTTGCACATATCACTATAATACTTTGTTCTGTCTTCCCATGCTGCTGTTTGAAATCTTCCATTCAGGTCCTTAACTTATTGATTTCTTCCCTTTGCTTTGGCTTCTTGGTGATCTAGTGCAATATTCAGAGTCTCTTCTGACACCCATTTTGGTCTTTTCTTCCTCCTCTGTATTTATAATGACCTTTTGTATTCTTCATGGATGATATTCTTGATATCCTCCTACTGGTCATCTGGTCTTTGTTCATGAGTGTTCAAGGCCTCAAACTTGTTCCTGAGGTGGACTTTAAATTCAAGTGGGACAGATTCAAGGTTGAACTTTAGTTCTTGTTTTCACATTCTGTTGGATCATCATTGTTAGGAATGGGAATAAATATAGCTATCTTCTAGTCTTGCTTGCATGTGAAATCAGTGAGATTGTTCTGTAGTTTCCACATTCCGTTGGGTCACCTTTCTTTGGGATAGGAACAAAT
>NW_006399763.1:28827193-28832126 GCF_000299155.1 Elephantulus edwardii | reverse complement strand
TTTCTTCTGACATCCATCTTGGTCTTTTCTTCCTTCTCTGTCTTTGTAAATAACCTTTTACATTCTTCCTGGATTATATCCTTGATATCCTCCCACAGCTCATCTGGTCTTAGCTCATTAATGTCCAAGGCCTCAAACCTGTTCCTGAGAAGGTTTTGAAATTCAGGTGGGATAGGTTCAAGGTCAAATTTTGGTCCCTGTGGACTTTATTTAATTTTCCTCAAACTTGGATATGAGTAGTTGGTGGTCTGTTCCACAATGAGCATCTGGCCTAGTTTTCACAGCCAGCTGATATTGAGCTTCTCCAGTGATTATTTCCACAGACATAATCAATCTGATTCCTATGCATTCCATCAGATGAAATCTACGTGTATAGCCTGCGTTTATAAAATGTAATTGCAATGAATAAGTCACTGATTGTTCAAAATTCTATCGTTCTATCTACTGCTTCATTTCTGTCACCAAATCCATGTTTTCCAACTGTTGATCCTTCTTGTCTATTCCTAACTTTTGCATTCCAGTCAGTCACCCATTATTATTAATGCATCTTTATTGTATGTTTGATCAATCACTGACTAAATGTTGGTAGAAATCTATTTCTTCTTCTCTGGCTCTGGTTGTTGGTGCATATATTTGAATGATAGTGGTATTGCCTGGACTTCCTTGTATGCTTATAGATATTAACCTGTCACTCACAACATTGTATTTCAAGATGGATCTAAAAATTACTTTTGTGACTATGTAAGCAATCCCATTTTTCCTTGCCTTTTCATTTCCAGCATTGTAGATTATATGATCCTCTGACTAAAAATATTCCATGCCAGTTCATCTCATTTGGCCAATACCTAGTATACCAATATTTATGCATTCCATTTTCCCTTTTAACAATATCCAATGTTTCTACATTCATGGTTCTTACATTCCATGTTCCAATCACTAGTGTCTGCTTATAGCCGTCCCTCCTTCTATTTGTTTCCATATTGAGGGCTTAGCCTCAGTTTCCATATCTGCTAGTCTAAGTGTGCTCTGTTGTACATAGGGTTTTCGAAGGCCTGCTATTTTGAAAGTGGATGGCTAATCCTTCTTCTTAGTCTTTCTTAATTTAATTGCTCAGATTTAGAGCATTACCTGACAGACAAGCATTTTACAGAGAAGAGCAGATTAAAGATATTCCGCAGTAATAGAAAAAAAACCTAATAGATTCTGTGTTGCCCTGCGTTTTGAGCCAACCCCTCTCCTTGCTCCACTAGCATTTACATCTACTCTCACATACTCCATTCAACAACAATCTCCCCTCTCCAGCCCTTGAAGTGATAGCATATATATCCATCTTTCTGCTCATCTGTGATTCCTAACACTTCAAACTGTTGGTACTTTCTTCCTGTGTGGGCAGTATAGAAGTTTTGAACTCCTGCTCCAGGGTTGACTCATAGTGTGCTTAGGGCTACTTCTCCTCAATTTATGCTACATGAGTTGTCCAGGGGAGGTTGATAAATCCTATCTCTTCCTGGCCTGTGCCCAAAGATTTGAAGGTGGCCTTGACCCACAGGCTTCTGCGAGTCATAGTTATTCATACCTGCATGGTGTAGGGGCCACTGGGAGTTTTTCTGCCACAGAACACCTTTGTAAATTGGTTATTATGCAAGCTGAATCTCCCTTTTTGTTATTGCCTTTTATTATAAGTATCTTTATAAAGCTGATCTTTGAATATTTGTATTAAATATCTGAGAATTAAAATATCAGTAAGTAATACATTGTAACATGGTATATAGTATATATTATCCTATGTTGTTGTTGTTATGTGCTATAAATTCACAAGCAACTCACAGCAACCCTTTCTAAAACAGCACTGAACCCTACTCTATCCTGAGCCAACTTTACTATCTCTGACACATCTACCCTCATATCCCAGTCACTTAGTCAATCCATTTCATCGATCCTCTCTTAAGCTGTCCTGCCACCGTCCCAAGCATTATATCCTTCTCCAAGGACTGCTACCTCCTTGCAACATGTCATGTTAGATGAAAATTCAGAATTCTTGCCTCCAAGGACCATCCTGGTTTCATCTTCTCAAAGAGGAACTTGTTTGTTTTCCTAGAAGTTCATGGTATAATCAATACTCTTCTCAAGCACTATAGTTCAAAGACATAAATACTCCTTCTATCATCCCTAGTCATCGTCCAGCTTTTTGATGCATAGCATGTAATTGCAAAGACCATGGACTGGATTAGGTGCACCTTAGTCTCCAGACTGACATTGTTGATCTTCAGTACTCTGGAAAGGTCCCTGACAGCCAACTCTCCTAATAAAATTCATCTTTTGATTTCCTGGCTTCTGGTGCCAAGAGTTGTTAATTGTGGAGCCAAGTAAACTAAAGATGTCAACAATCTAGATCTCTTCACTGTCTATCATGATGCTGCCAATCAGCAAAGTTGTGAGAATCTTTGTTTTCTTGATATTGAGCTTCAATCCATATTGAAGGCTGCAGTCCTTGACTTTTTGCAGCAAGTATTTCAGGTCCTCCACAGTTTCAGCAAGCATGGTTGTGTGATCGGCATATGACAGGTTGTTGGTGAGTCTTCCTCCAATCCTGATACCACATTCCTCCTCATCGAGCCCAGACTCCCAAATGATCTGTTCTGCAGACTGATAAGGTACAGAGAAAAGATACATCTCTGGAATACACCCTTCCTGATTTTCAACCATGCAGTGTTTCCTTACTTTGTTCTGAAGACTGCCTCCTAGTTCAAATATAAGATTCACATAAGCACAATCAAGTGTTCTAAATGCTCATTCTTTTCAGAATTAACCACAATTTCAGAATTAGCCACAATTTGTTGTGATCCACAGTCAATTCTCTTTTCATCATCAATGAAACAAAGATATACATTCCTCTGGTACTCTCTGCCTTCCACCAAATTCCATTTAACTTTAGCTACAATATCCTAATACCACAGCCTCTTCTAAACCCAGCTTGCACATCTGATAGTTCTCTTCCAATGTGCAGTTTTAGTCATTTGTGGATGATTTTTAGCAGAATCTTGATTTTATGTAGTATTAATGATATTGTTTGATAATTTCTGCACTCTATTTGGTTACCTTTATTTGTAATTTGAATGTACATGAATTTCTTCCAGTCAGTTGGCCAGGTGGTTGTTTTCCAGATTTTTTGGCACAATTGGTTATTAGATTCAAAGCCGTAACTGTTTGTTGACATATGTCAATTGGATGTCACGAATTCCTGGGGCCTTGGGGTTGATGTACATTTTTTTGTTTGTTTGTTTTGGGTTCTGTTTTGTTTTGTTTGTCAGTTCCTTCAGAAGAGTTTGACCTTCTTCCTTCATCAGCACAGGCTCCTGTTCTACATTGCTTCTTGAAATTCTTCTATGTCAGCCAATTCTGTTTGGTACAGTCAATCTATATAATCCTTCCATTTTAAAACACATGCTCACCTATCCACAGACAAATGCAATCAGAAATGTTCATTATAACTAAAATAAATAAACAAACAAATATCACACAACAATCTTTGCTATCAAGTCTTTTCCAACTCACTGCAATTCTCCATCAGGTTTTTGAGGCTGTAAATCTTAACAGAAGTTGATAGCCTGTTTTTCTTTTGGCTTCCACTGGTGCATTAGAATTGTTAAAACTGTACAACCTTGAGTTAGTAGTAACTATTTGTGGACAATGCCTACAGCCTTCTCATTATAAGTCACACATGTCTTGAATTTGGGACTACTTGAACTTATTACCACAAAATAAAAACAAATGTCTCCAGTGAAGGTAAAGAGACTTTGGTACCCTGGAATGTTTCTGCAAGCATCTATGTTTTCACATACACTATCTGGAAATCTCAAGACATGTTTGTTTTTGAAGTATTCTCATTGTTCAGAGGATATGCACCAAGTAGAAACATGAGAAACTGATGGACAAATATTTCCCAACACTTTATTGAGAAAGCTTAGGTTCAGTTGGTGAAACAAGTTGCTTTTTTTCTCTCCTATCTCCATGGACAGCTGCCTTAGTTGAATTGTATTTTGTCTCTTTTTCCTTTATGAACCCAAACTATACTACTTTTATATCATTTTTAACTTAAAATATTTCTGTATTTGTCACACAATTTACATTTACTAAAATTCATGCATCTTAAGTGTTATTGTTTTGAGTTTTGACAAATGTAATGTATTCACCTAGATCCTTTAAGTCACAGAATATTTCCATCATAAAAGACACTTCCTTCATACATGTCTCTTAAAAAAAACCAAAACAACAAAAGACTTACCCTACCAGAGCAATTAATATTCTTTTCTCAATAGATAGCTTTAGCTAATTCTAGCTTTTGTGTGTTACATGTTTTTAACGTAAACTTTTTTTTTAAATATATCAATCAGTTCAGTATATTAGTCGTTTGTTTTTCTAGGTGAATTTTCCAGCATATTTATAAACTCCAATTGTTCATACAATTTCATGTGATTAAACATTTGAATTGTTTTCAGGTTACTAAAAATAACAATATGTCCACATATAGCTATTATTTGGACATGTGTTTTTACTCCCTCATGAGTAAATACCTAGATGTAAAATTTTACAGTCATAGGATAGATGTGTGCTTAACATTATTTAAAAAAAAATATTAACAGGTCCATCCAGAAGAGGGTAAAACCAGGCTGTTCCTTGGAGGCAAGGATTTTGAAACTCTGTATGGCATACTTTGGGCATGCTGTAAGGAGGGACCAGTCCTTGGAGAGGGATATCATGCTTGGAAGGGTTAAGGGATAGCACAAAAGAGGAAGACCTTCAATGAGATGGATTTACTCAGTGACTTGGAGAATAAGGGTAGGTTGTCAAAGACAATTAAGCTGGCTTAAGATATTGCATGGTTTAAGGATGCTGTAGATAGGGTTAATATGAGTTGCAACTGAATCAATGG
>NW_006399763.1:28821855-28823348 GCF_000299155.1 Elephantulus edwardii | reverse complement strand
TACTGATATTGTGCTCACTTCGGTAGCACATATACTAAAATTAGAACGATACGGAGAAGATTAGCATGGTCCCTGGGCAAGGATGAATACTAATATTGGAGAAAATTATTGAATATCTCACAGACTGCCAAAAGAAGAAACAAGTCTGTCTTGGAAGAAGTGTAACTAGAATATTCCTTGGAAACAAAGATGGTGAAATTTCATCTCACATACTTTGGACATGTTATTAGGAGGGGTGAATCCTTGGAAAAAATACACTGGGAGAGATGAAAGGTCAATGAAAGAGAAGAACACCTTCAACAGATGGATTTACACATTGAAACTGACAATAAGTTCCAGCATATCATAGATTGTGAGGATGATGTGGGATAGACTAGGGTTTAGACCTGTTATTCATGTGGTTACTATAACTCATAGTCTACTTGATGGCACCAAACAACAACAACGATTAACAACAACTTGACATATGCAGATGATACTACCTTGTTTGCTGAAAACAAAGATAACAAAAATTATCTATGGTTGAATGTCAAAGACAATAATTTTTAAATGAGTGTTACAGTTAAACATAAATAAAATTAAAATCCTTACAACTGGACTAATCAAAAGGGGGAAACTTTTTAAGAATTTCATTCTTCTTGGGTCAATAATCAATTAATGACCATGGAGGCAGCAATAAAGAGAGCAAACTACATATTGCACTTGATAAATCTGTTGCCAAATACCTTCATAAAGTGTTAAAAAACAGACTGAAGACTAAGTCCATCTGACTCAATTAATGCTCTTTTAAATAACCTTATATGTATGCAAAAGAAAAATGAAAATGAAAGGGAAAAATAAGTGGTTGTCTCTATTGTAGTATTAGCAAAATATACTGAATAAACAAATCATAGACTCGAAAGAATGAACAAATCTGTTTGGGAAAAAGTTGAACCAGAATGTTCCTCAGGATGGGGAAACTTCTCTGTACTTACATAGAACATGATTGCAGTTATGACCCATGACATTGCAAATATTGTAAGGATGTTGTAGGAGTGAATATTATTATTTCATTCATTTTTGCTCTGAATGAAACCAATCCAATGACACTTGAAATAACAATGTCTAACCCTAGATGATATGGATTGACTCAGTACTGGGGTAATGGGGCTAGGCATGTCAGAAGCAGTAAGTTCAAGGATAGAGCAGGGTTTAGAGCTGTTGTACATAGAGTTGCCATGATTTGCAAGTGATTCAATGGCACATTTAACAAGAAGAAGAATATTTATGCTCATTAGTTCACATATGAGAATTAGTATAAATCATGGAATCAAGCAGAAGATGATGAGAGAAATGTAAAAAAACCCTAATGACTTTAAAATTCGGAATTTTTTAAAATTATCTGCATATTTGCTGAGACTGAGAGCCTAGGAGTTACATCACCCCCAAAATAACATGCCATAACTATCATAAAATTGTATTGTTTATAATATTATAAATTACTTATTGATGCA
>NW_006399763.1:28817804-28819885 GCF_000299155.1 Elephantulus edwardii | reverse complement strand
ATTGGCACAGGACAGAGCGGAGTTTAGGGCTGTTGTACATAGGGTCGCTATGATTCGCAGGCCACTCGACGGCACATAACAACAACAACAACAGTTTTCTACACAGTAAAAAATATTGACATAACCTTGGAATAGGAGATTATTAAACCATTTAAGACCAAGAAGTGATTCTCAAAATAGAGCAGTGAAACACTGCACAGTTCAGAATTAGGAAAGGAGTGCATCAGGATCCATTCTGTCTCCATATCTTTTCAATCTATATTCAGAACAGATCATTCAGGAGACTGGACTTTATGAGGAGAAACGTGCTATTAGGATTAGAGAAAGACTCATCCACAAACTGCATTTAGCAGATGACACAGCCTTGCTCCATGAAACTGAGGAGAACCTGAAGCACTTGTCAAGGACTGACTGTAGTCTTCAATATCAATTGAAACTCAACATCAAGAAGAAGAAAATTCTCATCACTGACAGCACTGTGATAGATGGATAAGAGATAGAGGTTGTTAATAATTACAGCTTGCTCAGCTCCACAATCAACATTATTGGCACCAGCAGCCAGGAAACCAAAAGACAAATTGCACTGGGAAAATCTGCTATTAGGGATCTCTCCAGAGTACTGACAAGCAACAGTGTCAACCTAGAGACTAAGGTGCGCCTAATCTAGGTCATGATCTTCACAATTACTTGCTATGCATCAGAGAGCTTGACAATGACTAAGGATGACAGAAGAAGGATTTATGTCTTCAATTATGGTGCTGGAGAAGAGCATTGAACATATCAAGGACCACAGAGAAAGAAATAGATCTGTCTTGGAGAGGGTGAAATCAAGTGTCTCCTTGGAAGCTAAAAAATTAAACTTCAATCTCACATACTTTGGGCACATGGCCAGGAGAGACTAGTCCTTGAAGAATGACATCATGCTTGGAAGGGAACAGCTCAGGAGAGGAAGACCACAGATGAGATGGATTGATACAGTAACTGAGGTGATGGATGTTGGTGAGTCAGAAACAGTGAGACTGGCTTAGAACAGGGAACACTTCAGAGCTACTGTATATAGAATGGTTAAGGGTCACAGATGATTCAAGGGTAGTTTTGGGTCACAGGCAACTTAAGGACACCTAACAATGACAACTTATGGACATATGGGTCTGTGTCAGTGTGTGCATGCATGCATACAAGTGTGTGTTTAACTCAGACTGCTGCATCTAAGTGTTGCTCAGTGCCTGTGCTGAAAACTTCAGTCTAAAATTTGTCATGGATTACTCTCTTTCTCTAAGAGGCAACTCTACAGTCATAATCTTTTTAAAAATTTCTGTTATAGATAAAATTTTATTTTATACTCGTTTACGTACAAAGTTAGAAGAGATGCAGTGTGGGGGGAAATGTATGTAAACTTCTATTTCCTTTACTCACCCCTCCCTCTACACTTCAAGATGTGCAACCCTGTGATTACCTCCTTGCTGATTCTTACCCCTACGCTCCTTTCCTCCCCTCCTTGGATCGTCATACACATTACTTGTTATCTTTCTATTTTTACAATAATAGTCTTATATAATATTGGTACTTATGTGAAAAGGTATTTCTAAATGTTTTTTCCCCAGTATGTTTTCTCTTCACTTTGTTAGAATCTGTCTGTCTGTCTATCTATCTATCTATCTATCTATCTATCTATCTATCTATCTATCATCTTTCATCTATTTATTAAATATGGATGCTTTACAAATATACGTGTCATCCTTGTGTAGAGGCCACGCTAATCCTCTCTCTATAGTTCCAATGGAAAATATTTTTCATGCACATAGGGATTTCATTTTTAGGAGGTCCCATTCATTAATTTTATCCTCACCAGATTGTGTGTTTCTGGCTGCATTGGGCAGTCTCTTTATACCATAGACTAGATCTTCTAAGCTTAGTCCTAATTTGTCTCTTAGGAGCTTTATGGAACTTTATGTTTTGCTTATTCAGAATTTCATTCATCTCCAAATAAACTCGACAATTTACTTTCAATCTCCTTGAAAAATGAATTTGGTATCTGTATTGAGTTTGGGTTGAACATGTAGATTGCTATTGGTAGGACT
>NW_006399763.1:28813065-28817244 GCF_000299155.1 Elephantulus edwardii | reverse complement strand
CAGTCCTAAACCCTGCTCTATCCTGTGCCAATCTTACTATTTCTGGCACACTTACCTCCATTACCCCAGTCACTAAATCAATCCATCTCATTCAGGGTCTTTCTCTCCTGCGTTGTCCCTCAATCCTCCCAAGCATGATGTCCCTTTCCAAGGACTGGTCTCTCCTTGCAACATGTCCAAAGTATGTCAGACTAAGCTTCGGAATCCGTGCCTCCAAGGAGCAGCCCGATTTCACCCTCTAGAATGAAACTGTTTGTTCTCATGGCAGTCTATAGCATACTCAATACTATTTTCCATCACCACCATCAAAGGCATCAATTCTTCTCCTATCATCGTTAGCCATTGTCCAGTGCTCTGATGCATAGCAAGTAATTGCAAAATTGATGGTCTGTGTCAGAAACACTTTAGTCTCAAGACTGATATCATTGCTCTTCAGTACTCTGGAGTGTTCTCTGACAGCAGAATTTCCCAATGCAATAACTCTTTTAATTTCCTGGCTGCTGATGCCACGAGTGTTGATTGTAGAGTCAAGCAAACTAAAGCTGTTAACAATCTCAGTCTCTTCATCATGTCTGTCATGATGCTGCTAACCAGCTCAGTGGTGAGAATCTTTGTTCTCTTGATACTGAGCTTCAATCTATATTGAAGGCTGTAGTCCTTGACCTTCTGCAGCACATACTTTAGGTTCTCCTCAGTTTCAGCAAGCTGGGTTGTGTCATCTGAATAATGCAGATTGTTGAGGGGTCTTTCTCCAAACCTGATGCCACATTTCTCCTTATAAAACCTAACCTCCTAGATAATCTGTTCTGCATATTGATTGAAAAGGTATGGAGATAGGACACATCTCTGTAGTACACCCTTCCAAATTTGAGCCATCCAGTCTTTCCTTCCTCTTTTCTGATGACTGCCTCCTGGTCCAACTATAGGTTTGCATCATGATGAGTGTTTTGGGATTCCTAGTCTTCTCAGAGTTAGCCACAGTTTGTTGTGGTCCACAAAGTCAAACTTCTTTGTATAGTCAATGAAACACAGATAGACATTCCTCTGATACTCCCTGCTTTCAGCCAAGACCCATCTAACATAAGATATACTATCCCTAGTACCTTAGCCTCTTCTAAACTCAGACTATATTTCTGGTAGTTCTCTGTTAATGTGCTCTTCCAGTCTTTTTTTTTTATAATCTTCAGCAGAATCATGCTGGCATGTGATACTTTTCACAATGTTGAGAAAACCCTCTTTATTCTAATCTTGCTGAGTGTCTTTATCAGGAAAGGATTGTCAAATGTCTTTTCTGAATCTATTGATAATATTGATGATTCTCAGTATTTGCTCTGGGGTTTGTTTTTTTATTTGTTTGGTTTTTTTTTTAGCTAAACCTATTTTATTTAGAGTATCCTAGTACTAATTCTTTTTTTTTATTAATTTTGATGAAAGTTTACAGAGACTTTGGATTTCCATTCATTCATTGTAGCACTTTTCGCCCTACCTACCCCTTCCCCCAGTTTGCTCTTCTCTTTGGAAAGTAAAAAAAAAAACAAACATAATTAATAATAATAATAATTCTGTCATCGTTATACAACCCCTTCCCTCAAGTCCACTCCACTATGCAATCTTCATTCTGTACTCCTGTCATAACAATAATACCTAATCATATATCCCTTTTGGACAGTTTCTCCCTCATCTGTTTCAGTATAGTAAATGTTTTTTAGCCTTCTTATTTCTCCCCAACCCAGATGTCAGTCCACTTTACAACAGTTGCAGTATGTATCCTGTGACTGAGATATTTCACTCAGCATAACCTCCTCCAGCGTCACCAGTTTTGTATAATAATTCATGAGTTCCTTGTTTTTCAATGCTGCATAGTATTCCATTGTGTGAATATTCCACAGCTTCTTTCTCCATTCATTTGTTGATGGGCACATGGGCTGTTTCCAACTCTTTGTTATTATGAACAAAGCTACATGAACAAAGCTACAATAAACATGGGTGTACATACATCTGCTTGGGTGACAGTTCTGGTTTCTTTAGGGTATATTCCCAGTAGTGGAATTGGTGGGTCTAATGGTATTTTTATGTCCAATGTTTTGAGAAAGCACAATACTGCCTTTCATAGTGGTTGAACAATTTTACACTCCCATCAACAGTGAATAAGGGTTCCAGAATCTCTGCAACTTTGCCAACATTTGTTGTTTGCTGCTTTGTTAAATTTTGCTATTCTTACTGGGGTGAGATGATATCTCATAGTTGCTTTTATTTGCATCTCTCTTAGAGCTAGGGAATTTGAACATTTCTTCACGTGTTTGTGTGCCATCTGAATGTCTTCTTTGGTGAAGTGTCTGTTCATATCCTGTGCCCATTTTTCAATTGGGTTATTTACCTTTTTCTTGTTGTGGTGCTCGAGTATTTTATAAATTCTAGATGCAAATTCCTTATCTGAGAAGTCATTACTAATCCCCCTCCCCCCAGCCTGTGGCTTCTCTTTTTACCCTGTTGGAGAAGTTTTTGGATGTGCATAGGGATTTGATTCTTATAAGGTCCCATTCATCTATTTTATCTTCTCCTGGTTGTGAGTTTCTCAGGATGCTTGGAAGACTGTTTATGTTGTGGATTAGGACTTCTAGAGTTCTTCCACCCTTTTCTCTAGTGAATTTTATAGTCCTTGGTTTTAATCCTACATCCTTGATCCATTCTGAGTTGGTTTTTGTGTATGGAGAGAGGTGTGGATCTTGCTTGAGTTTTCTGCATATAGTTTTCTAATGTTGCTAACACTATTTGTTAAAAAGGCTGTCATTTTCCCACTTAACTTATTTCATCTCCTTGTCAATTACTTGCTACCTCCCTGTAGGCCAGAGAGGACACCATAGAAATTAAGAATGCACTGCATGTCTTGGAAGACTTGTAATCCAAAGCTGAGAGTCTGGTTGGAAGAGGAACCCAACAGTCTAGGCCACAGTCTAGGCCTTTCTGAGAAAGATCTCTCTAATTCACATAAGTCACATGTTGTTGTTTTGTATTGTTTTGGCTATTTTGTTAGTTTATTTTTTAACAGAAAGAATGGCAATGTAGCTCCTGTGGTGAAAATTGAAAAAGAAAGAAGTCTTATGAGAGGGTAGGGGTTTCAAGCATATAAATGGGTAGCTCTGTAATCTAGTAGCTGGATAGAGGAAGGAAGTCCAGGTAAATTTACAGAACACTCAGGGAGTAAAATTTATGCTATTTTTATAAATGTAAAATGTTGAATAACAGGATAGTTGGTAAGTTAGAAGTTGTTGTATGTACCATTGAGTCAACTGTGACTCATAGCTCTCCTTTGAAAAATAACTCTGAACTTTGTCTTATCTTGAGCCAATCTTATTCTCTCTGACATATCTGCTCCCATTATCACAGTCACTATGTCAATCGATCTCATCCAGGGTCTTCCTCTCCTCTACTGGCCCTCTATCCTTCCAAGTATGCTGTCCTTTTCCAAGGACTGGACTCTTTTGGCAACATGCCCAAAGTATGAAATAGAATTTCGAAATCCTTATCTAGTAGAACAACCTGTCTCCACCTTCTCCAGAATAGACAAATTTATTCTCTTAACAGTCCATGGTATGGTCATAATCTTCTCCAGCATCACAACTCAAAGGCATAAATTCTTCTAAAGTCATCTTTATTCATTATCCAACTCTCAGATGCACAACAAGCAATAGAGAAGACTGTGTCCTTGAGTAGTTCACATTTTTCTCTATATTAACATTATTGCAGCACTCTAGACAGGTCACTGACATTAGACGTAAAGCAACCCCTTTGATTTTCTGAGTGCTGATGAAAAGAGTGTTGACTGTGGACTCAAGAGATATTATTAACAACATCAATGCCAATTGCTCTGGTGGTGAATATCTTTGCTTTCTTGATGTTGAGACACAATCCATATTGAAGGCCTACTATTGTTCTTGCCCTTTTACAGCAAATGCTTCAAACAAAAAGCAGATCTATTAAAGTTTTCTTTTTTTCTCCTTGAAATAAAGTATATTTTAAGATGAGTATAAATCTCATTTTTAATTTGCATTTAATAGACAGTATTAGGTAGAAAAGAAAATTATAGGGGAATGTAAGAGAAGAGAGAGACAGAGAGAGAGAGAGAAAAGGAAGACATAGAAAGAGAGAATGGAGGAAATCCAGAGAGAGAAATAAAGA
>NW_006399763.1:28809652-28812370 GCF_000299155.1 Elephantulus edwardii | reverse complement strand
ACAACTCAAAGGCATTAATTCTTCTATTATCTTTGGTCACTGTCCAGCTCTTTAATACCTAGCAAGTAATCATGAAGACCATGGCATCGATCAGGCACACCTTAGTTTTTTAGACTGACATTGCTCTTCAGCATTCTGGAGAGGCCCTTGACAGCAAATTTTCCCATGCAACTTATCTTTTAATTTCTTGACTGTTGGTGCCAGGAGTATTGATTGTGGAACCAAGCAAGTTGACATTGTTATCAATCTCAATATTTTCATCTCTCATGGTGCTGCCACTCAGCTCAGTGGTGAGAATCATTGTTATCTTTATTTTGAACTTCCATCTGTACTTAAGACTACAATCCTTGACTCTCTGCAGCAAATGCCTCTGGCCCTCCTCAGTTTCAGCATGCAAAGTTGTATCATCTCCATAATTCGGGCTGTTGAGTTTTCTTCCAATTCTGATGCCACATTCCTCCTCATAAAGCCCAGACTCTCAAATGATTTGTTCCACATACAGATTGAAAAGATATGGAGATAAGATGCATCCCTGACACACTCCTTTCCTGATTTTGAATCATGAATTGTTTTCTAGTTCTGTTCTGATGACTGCCTCCTGGTCCAAGTATAGGTTTTGCATGAGCACAATCAGGTGGTCTGGAATTCCCAATCTTTTCAAGGTTAGCCACAATTTATTGTGATCCATATAGTCAAATGTCTTTGCATAGTCAATGAAACACAGAAAGAAATTCCTCTGGTATTCTCTACTTTTGGTCAAGATCAGTCTGACATTTGTGATGATATTCCTAGTGCCATAGCTTTCTTCTAAACTCAGCTTATATTTCTGCTAGTTCTCTGTCAATGAATTGCTCCAGTATTTTTGGATGATCTTCAACAAGATTTTGGTTGGATATGATACTAATAATATCATTCAATAATGTCTACACTCAGTCAGGTCACTTTTTTTTATTATGGGAATAAAAATCAAACTCTTCTATTCAGGTGACCAGATGGTTGTCCTCCAGATTTCTTGGCACAGCCTGGTGAGCACACCTAGGAATGCATCTGTTTGTTGAAATATGTCAATTGGTATTCCATAAAATCCTATAGACTAGTGTTTTTGCCAATTCCTTCAGAGCAGCTTAAACTTCCTCCATCACCATTGCCTTTTGAATACAACTTATTTCATTAAATTCTGTGCCAGCCAATTCTTTTTGGAACAATGTCCCTGTGTACTCCTTCTATCTTCTTTTGATACTTCCAGGGTCATTCAAAACTCTGCCCACTCTACAACCAGGAGAAGATAAAATAGATAAATGGGATTCCCTAAGAATCAAATCCCTTTGCACATCCAAAAACTTCTTCAACAGGGTAAAAAGAGAAGCCCCACACTGGGAAAAAAATTTAGTAATGACATGTCAGATAAGGGACTTATATCTAGAATTTATAAAATACTCAAGCACCACAAGAAGATAAAGGTGAACAACCCAATTGAAAAATGGATACAAGATATGAACAGACACTGCATCAAAGAAGACATTCAGATAGCCAATAAGCATATGAAGAAATGTTCAAATTCCTTAGCTCTAAGAGAGATGCAAATAAAAACAACTATGAGATATTATCTCACTCCAATAATAATAGCAAAATTTAACAGAACAGCAAACAACAAATGCTAGCGAGGTTGTGGAGAAACTGGAACCCTTATTTACTGCTGGTGGGAGTATAAAATTGTACAACCACTATGGAAGGCTGTATGGCACTTTCTCAAAAATTTGCAAATAAAAATACCACTTAACCCAGAAATTTCACTACTGGAAATATACTCCAAAGAAACCAGATTCCCCACCCAAGCAGATATATACACACTTGAGTTTAGCACAGCTTTGTTCACAATAGCAAAGAGTTGAAAACAATCTAAGTGCCCATCAACAAACGAATGGATAGAGAAGCTGTGGTATATTCACACAATGGAATACTATGCAATGCATTGAAAAACAAGGAACTCATGAAATATTACACACAAAAAAACAAAACAAAACCAAAATGGGTAACCCTGGAGGACATTATTCTGACTGAAATATCTCAGTCACAAAATGACAAATATTGCATAGGGCCACTGTTTAAAACTGGACTGACATAAGGGTTGGGGAGGGGAAACTGAGAAAGACAGAATAAATTATGTATACTTCATTGCAACAGATGAGGGAGAGGACTGTTTAAAAGGGATATATGATTGGGTATAATTGTCATGACTAGAGTCCAGAATGAAAGATAAATAGTGAAGTGGACTTGAGGGGAGGGATTGTACAGCAATGAAAGAATTTTTCTTTTACTTTTCAAAGTGAAGAATGAACTACGGGGTAGGGGTGGGCAGGGAGAAAAGTGCAACAATGAATGAATGGAAATCCAAAGTCTCTGTAAATTTTCATTAAAATGAATAATAACTAAAAATAAACTTTGCCCACATCATCCTTAAGTATTGCAACTTAGATTTGAATTTTTTCTACAGTTTAAGAAATGCCAAGCGAGTTCATCTCTTTTGATTTTTTGGACTCCAGCTCTTTGTACATTTCATTATAGTATTTTGCTTTGTCTTCCAGAGACGCACTTTAAAATCTGTTCAGGGCCTTGATTTCCTGATTTCTTCCCTTTCTTTTGGCTATCCAGCACACTAGTGCAACATCCACAGTCTCTTCTGACATTAATCTTGTTCTTTTTTTCTTCCACCTTTGT
>NW_006399763.1:28806241-28809172 GCF_000299155.1 Elephantulus edwardii | reverse complement strand
GTGTTTTCTACTCTTCCATCTTTTCTGTTCCCACCTTTTGCGGTGTAGACATCAATTATTATTAGTGTATCCTTGTTGGATGTTTGATCAATTTCTGACTACAAATCTTGGTAGAAATCAACTATTTATTCCTCTTTGATTCTGGTTGTTGATGCATATATTTGAATGATGGTGGTATTAACAGTTATTCATTGAATGTGCATGACTACTATCCTGTCACTCACATTGGAAATGGTCTTTTTAAATATGAAGGAAACTCTCTTTTTTCTCACCTTTTAATTTCCAGCAGACTAGATCGTATGTCCATCTGATTTAAAATGTCCCACGCCAATCCATCTCATTTTGTCAATGTCTAGTATGTCAATATTTATGCTTTCCATTTCCGTGAATGGAATAGACTTGCTTACTGAAAGTGAGGAAGACTTGAAACACTTGCAGCAGAAAATCAAAGACTACTGCCTGCAATATGGATTACATCTCAACATCAAGAAAACTGGGTAAATAAATGACATTATGGTAGATGGAGAAAGACTGAAGTAATTTATTTCAACTTGCTAAGTTCTACAATCAACACCATTGGTCCTAACAGTCAAGAAATCAAAAGACGTATTGGATTCTGAAAGTCTGCTGTTAGGGACCTCTCCAAGTAAGGAGGAGTAATGATGTCAACCTAAAGACTGATGTGTTCCTGATCTAAGTTTTGGTCTTTTACATCACTTGTTATGTATGTGAGAGATGAACAATATATTAGAATAATAGAAAAAAGATTAATGCCTTTGAATTATGATGTTGAATAAGTGTTGAGTGCCCCATGGACTGCCAAAAGAACAAGTATATATATCTTTGAGAGTGTAGCCAGAGTGCTCCTTCGAAAAAAGGATGATAAAGCGTCATCTAATATAATTTGGGCATGTTGTTAGGAAGGGCTATTCCTTGGAAAGGGACCTATATTTGGAAAGATGAAATGTCAGTGCAAGAGAGGAAGATCCTCAGTGAGATGGATTGATACAGTGGCTGCAGCAATGAGATCAAGTATAACAGGGATGGTAAGGTTGACACAGATTCCTTACCGAGTAAGAGCCATACCTAGATTTAAATCTAGACAGACTATTTCTATTTCTGAGGTCTGAGTCATGATGTAGAAGTCAGAGGTAGATTTTAACTCTAAATTAGAATGACATGAGGCAACTCTATCAGGGTGATTTGGGATCTGCTTTTGAGTTCTCATATTTTAAGAAACCTTGTCCTAAGCAGAGAAGACTTCTTAACTGTTATTTAAGTTATTCAATCTTGCAAAGTTAGAATACTCTCCTCAGACACATATTCCATCCTCATGGAGATTGTACGGAAATGTCTCATCTACCCTAATTACCATTAATTCTGATTACTGGTAATTCTTTGGACTAATTCCTCTATGTAAGCATTAATTTAGTTCAACTCTAAGAACGCAGAATGGTGAAAGATATTCTAGTAAAAAATTAGAATTTCATACCAGTTGGCTTTAAGATATAATAATGATAAATTTCATGTAGTGTTATTTGTATTCTTGACATATTTTCACGTCTATTATCTCACTTTCTTCTCATCACCATCCTGATATGAGGCAGGTCAGGAATTGTTAATCTTATTTTAGTGATGGGTAAATAGCCTGGAAAATAAAATATGAGGGAGACATGATAGCTGTTTTCAGTTATGTCAAGGATTGTCACAAATAAGAACGATTAGATAATTTCATACAGATCCAGAGGGCAGACCTGGAACTAGTGGGAGGAAGTCAGAGCAAAGCAAATTTAGTTCAATAGAGAGAACAGTTGGAGTGGTTCCAAAAATAGAATGGACTGCTTTGGTAGGTAGTTTACTCCCTATAACTATATGCTCTCAAGCAGAAGAATGAGTATGTCTCCAGGGCTGGTAACGACAGGTGCGAAAAACTTTTCTCTGAGGATATCCCATATGTGTGTTATAATCTATGAATTGAAGCAAAAATAAATTAAGTGACATTTTTCACCAGGGCCTGACACAGATGCTACATATTAGTCAATGTCCGCTATCTCAGCCTAGTGTTAATTCTACTCTAATTTGTAAATATTTAAAACTATGCTTCCTTTGGATAATAATGACAATATACATACTAGCATCTATTTACTGAGAATTTCTATTAGTAAATCACACATTGTAGGATTTTCTTTTCTTTTTTTCTTCAATGGGCCAGAAATTTAATTGAATTTTACTTTTTGGATATTGTATTATTAAATGATTACTTTTTTTTTCAGTTCTATGTATACCAAAACCAAGCCAGTTGTCATGAAATCTGCCCCATGGCAGGCCCATGTATTGGAGAATGGAACTGAGCTTCATAAGTTTCTAAAGTTGTGACCTTTTGGAAGTAGTTTGTTAGTCCTGTCATTCCAGGACCCTCTGGGTGAATTCCAACTGCCAGCTTTTCACTTAGTAATGAAGTACTTAATCATTTGTGCCACCTAGAGAACTCCGTGTGTGTGTGTGTGTGTGCGCGCACACACACACACACTCACACCACATGCATGTATATAATTTAAATCACACTTCTCGTTGTGTGAAGACATTCTGACGCGTAATCTTCCCACCTATTTTCTAATTTCTACTACCAATTCTTGTCTCCTTATAGTTTTTCACTTACCTCTTTCTCAGTCTTTATATAGAATATATTTCTTCTCAAAATATGAGACAAAAGGAAGAAAGTTTAAAGTATGAATTATTTCATGAAAATTTGTTGCCAAAAATCCTACACTTTGCAGATCAATGATAAAACTAACTTGATGTCAGAGTAATACAAAAGAAAACAGCTTTACATAGCTGTCATAGGTCACAATGCAATAATTGTATTGTTATCATAATTAAGAGTTAAGATTTAATCAATGTTATAATGTATAAAACTTCTTTTATGGCTTT
>NW_006399763.1:28775042-28805451 GCF_000299155.1 Elephantulus edwardii | reverse complement strand
TCTTACTGCTTTACTGAATCCAAACTCTATTGCAATAGCTCAAAGACGATGCAGAACCAAATTAGGGAAGTGATTGGTAGGAGATAAGATCATTCAGTCAGGACAGCTTCCAAAATGTGCTCACCATAACCTCCGCTTCCAGCCTCACCGCTATAGTCAGTGCTATAATGGTCTTAGCCTTCCAGTTAGGGCTTTCACCACCAGGCCTGAGAAATACTGGGGTAGATGGCTTTAACTTTGGTTCAATGGGGTAGCAGTGCCAAGATCATCTGTTATCAGGTCTCTGTTTCTCTGCTGCAGATGCTGCGGCTCTCTTGTACATCTGGCTTGAGCAAGAATATATGGCCTGCTTCTTTGTATTTAATGAGATCAAAAATCTGCTGCAGAATCAGCTCAATTTAATGGTTAAGCCATAGAATCTCTTTGCAGACAGGCTAACATATGCTATTTACATATTACCGTCCATCTATATCACAAAGGCAAAGTAAATTACTCAGCCATTATCCTTACAAATGCTTACATCATAATCTCTTTAAAGATCTTACCCTTATTTGTTGACTCTTCACATTTCTAAGCATGATGTCCTTGTCAGAGAACTGGTCTCTTTTAAAAACTTGCCCAAAGTATGTGGAGCAAGATTTCACTAACTCTGTCCCCAAGGAGCATCTTGGCTGTACCTTTTCCAAAACATATCGGTTTGTCATTTTGACAGGCCATGAGATATTCAACACTTTTGTCCCACATCTCAAATCAACATCAATTCTTCTTCTTTTACTCTATTCATTTTCCAACATTCAAAAGCAGAGATAGTAATTGAAAATCTTATGGTTTGGGTCAGGTGCATCCTATTCTTCTTCAAGCTGATATTCTTGCTTTTCAACACTTTAGAGAGGCCCCTGACAGCAGACTTATAATTCAATATGTTCCAAACACTTAATTGTGCTCATGTGAAACTTAAAAGAACGCTTTGTTGTTTAAAATTAAGAAAGGTTGTAAATCAGGGATTTAAACTGTATGCTGAACAGATCATTTATGAAGCTGGGCTTTATGAAGAATTGTGACATCAGAATTGTAGGAAGATTCATTAACAACCCACAAAATGCAGGTGACACAGCCTTGCTCACTGAAAGTAAGGACTTAAAACACTTGCTGAGAAAATCAAGGGCCACACCCTCCAATGTGGATTAGATCTCAACATCATGAAGATAAAATTCTTTCCTAGTAGGCAAATTGGCAGCTTCATGATAGAGGAAAGAGTGACGTTGTCAGTGATCTCATCTTACTTGGATCCACAATCAATGGTATTGGCAATAACAGTAAAGAAATAAAAATTAAAACACACACACACACACAAACCAAAAACAAACAAACAAAAAAACCGCAACAAACCCTGAAATGGATTACATTGGGAAAATCTGCCGTCAGGAAACTCTCCCAGTACTAAATATTAATGATATCATTTTAAAGACTAAAGCACATGAATCAAGCCATAGTCCTTTCAACTATTTACTATGCATCTGAAAGAGAATACTGGGGGCTTAGTGGTAAGGAATTATGCTGCCTGTGCAAATTTCATAAGATTTAAATTCATAAGTTGATCATCAATAGAAGAACATCAACTCCTTTTTTTTTTTTGCTGCTTCTGAAGGCACACTGGAGGGTTGACTATGGGTCAGTTCTGACTCCATGGTATACAACAACAATAATATGCATCTGAAAGTTTGATAATGAATGAGGATGACAGAAAAAGCAATGCCTTTGAATCGTGGTATTGGAGAATTCTGAGTATTCCTTGGACTACCAAGAAAAAATAAACAAGTCTGTCTTGGAGAATGAGAAATTCAGGTGTTCCTCTGAGGCAAAGATGGTGACATACTATCTTACATACTTTGGACATGTTAGGAGGGGATCAGTTGTTTGAGAAGGCATTATGCTTGGAAAGATGGAAGGTCAGCCAAAGAATGAAAAGCCTTCAACAAGATGTGAACATGGTGACTGTAACCATGGTCTTGAGTGTATTGAAGATGGTGAGGATAGCAAAAGACTGGGAAAGTTTCAGATCTGTTCTTCATAGGTTTACTATGAGTTGTAGTTGACTTGATGGTACACAACAAGTTTGCATTGCTACTGGAAGTAAACCAGTTGTTTGTTGTTGTTATGTGTGTTGAGTCGCCTGTGATTCATAGCGACTCTACGCACAACAGCCCTAAAACTTACTGTACCGATGCCAATCCTATTGTCTCTGACACATCTATCCCAAATACCCCAGTGACTGAATCAATCCATCTCATTGAGGGTATTCCTCTCCTGTGCTATCCAACCTCCCAAGAATGACATCCCTACTCAAGGACTGGTCCTACCTTGGAACATGTCCAAAGTATGTCAGACAAAGCTTCAGAATCCTTGCCTCCAAGGAAAAGCATTGGCTTCACCCTCTCCAGGACTAACTTGTTTGTTCTCCTAGAAGTCCATGGTATAGTGAATACTCTTCTCCAGCACCACATCCCAAAGGCATCAATTCATCTTTTATCATCCCTAATCATTGTCCAGCTTTCTGATGCATAGCAAGTAATTGAAAAGACCATGGCCTGTATCAGGAGCACCTTAGTCTCCAGACTGACATCATTACTCTTCAGTAATTTGGAGAGTTCTTTAACAGCAGACTTTCCCCATGCAATTTGTCTTTTAATTTCCTGGCTGCTGGTACCAAGAGTGTTGACTGTAGAGCCAAGCAAACTGAAGCTGTTTACAATATCAATCTCTTCATCATTCATCATGACACTGCCAATTGGCCCAGTGGTGAGAATCTTTGTTTTCTTGATGTTAAGCTTCAATCCATATTGAAGGCTGCAGTCTTTGACCCTCTGCAGCAAGTGCTTCAGGTCCTCCTCAGTTTCAGCAAGCAGAGAAGTATCATCTGCGTAACGCAAATTGTTGATGATGCTTCTTCCAATCCTGATGCCACATTTCTCCTCATAGTGCCCAGCTTCTTGGATAATCTGTTCCTCAGATAGTTTGAAAACTCAGTTAGCCAGTTAATTTCCAGATATATTCTCCAGAACTTAATATTTTTGCATTACCATGGCTTTCTTATAAAGCTTGAAGAAATCCTAAATGCTTCCAGATTATTTCTTCTTTTCGATGATTATTCAATCTAATTTTAAATTGCTGGTAAGTTGATTTGATTTTTCAATTTTATCTTTCTCTCATTCCTGTCTAGTTAGAATTAATTCATAGCTTTACCTTTCAGCCAGTTTTCAGAGTGTGTAATTCACACTAGAAGAAATGGGTCATCTTTCTCCTGTGTATCAGTTGGTGGGATTGAACCTTAAATCTAGGCTTGGAAACACAGCTTACCACCTTCTAGGCCACCAGAGCTCTTTCAGAGTAATTTTATTGTTGTTAGATACTGTCAAGTTGACTATGACTCACAATGACCCTATGAACAACAGATTTTAATGTTGCTCTGTCCCGTGCCATGCTCACGCTCAGTGATACACTCAAGTCACTGTCACGGTGTCAGTCCATCATGTTAAGAGTCTTCTTTCCTTTCTCTGACCCTGTATCTTTCCCAGCATGGTGTCTTTTTCCAAGGATTTGCTCCTACTGATACTATGTCTAAATATGTGAGATCCAAGTTTCACCATTCTTGCCCCTAGGGAACACTCTGGTTACACTTCCTCCAGAAAGACTTGTTCATTGTTTTGACAATTTATAGAATATTCAGTTCTCTTCTCCAACACTACAATTCAAAAGTATCAATTCTTTTACTGTCATCTTTACTTATTGTCCAAGTTTCAGATGCAATTGAAAAGACTTTAGCTTGGATTAGGAGCGCCTTTGTCTTTTAACATACATCAGGGATCTTTAGCACTTTGGAGGGGGTCCCTCTTTAAATGGAAGAGTACTAATTCCATTCTTTTTTGAAGCATATAAAAATATGTTAGAGTTTATGGGGGTTATATATAATCTCTGCATACTAGGAGTGTTCTCTATATTATATTGCTTATTAAAATTATAGTATTAAAATTGTGAAACATTGCCATTTGGAATTTAATTTGAGACTGAGCCATATTTAAATAAAAATCACAAATTACCTTTGATTTCCAAGAGAAAATTTAAATCTCCCATTTGAATAACTGTCTGATTTTACACATTCTAAAGTAATCATTCTTTTGTCATTCTGCTTTGGACTTGGGCTAAATAGGTAAATACCTATTGTTAAGAAGCACATTTTGAATAAAATGCAGTTGAAGTTAAATTCTAGAGACAATGACCTTTTCTTTGACTCTTGAAGGCAAAGTTAGTTAATGTTTATAATTTAATTTTAGCTTGTTATAAAAATACATTACAGAGACAAAATTATGAATACTCTTTGTTGCCCTTTGTATGACATCTAGCTGAAGTAGGCTACTATAAATTGCTTCATCCATTTATCAATATCTGGCATACTATCATATGAGAGACCTTGAAAAAAAGATGCTTTTTCACAGTAAAATTGGAATACGATAGAGTAGAAATGTGCTAAGGAAAACCCAAAACAGTGTAAATAGTCCTTTATTCACAGTTAATGTCACACCAGTATTCTTAGTATGGTCATCATTGTCATCATCATTAAGAAGTACTTATTAAGTGTTCATTTGATCTTAATCCAATCTGCTATAATTGCTGGATCCCATGGATTCCATCTGATGTAATTGCTGGTGGACACCTTCCCAATTAGATGGTACACACACTTCCTGCAATGCAGCTGCAGGAAATAAATTAAATAGGAGGCTGGGGTATATTACTAACTTCCTTTCCATTGCAGCTTCGTATTTTCCAGTTCTTTCTCTCCAGGATCAACCAATCTGAATGCATGAGACTATTATTTCTTCAATGATTTCAGTGCTGAGCTGATGGAATCACAATTTTATTTTTCCAGTTAAGAAATAGCTAGATATTTGAAATAGTCATGCAACAAATAACTTTTTTTATTCATGCTGAGTGCCCACAATTTGTTTTCTCTAATTATACCCTATGTGGCTAAGGTTAAAGTGTTCAATTACCACATGAAATGTTGGTGGTTTAAACTCTCCAGCTGCTGATGGAAGATATGGCAGTCTGTTTCAGAAAAGATTTACAGCTTTGAAAACCTTATGAGAGGGTTCTACTCTCTGTCTTGTAGATTTAGTAAGAGTCAAAATCAACTCTACAAGGGTTTAGTTGTAGTTATAATTTAACAGAATATTAAAATAATTTATTCACACAGTAAATGTAGAGAGCAAGCAACTTACAAAAAAACAACAACCAAAAAACATCCACCAATAGTAACCATTATATCACATTTTATTTCAAAGGAAATAACTTCTCTCCCTTAAAAACATCAACAGCTTTCAGATAGATCCTCATGCTTTCCAATCTAGGCCTTGCAGAAATTCTTAACTTTATGTTATCATCATTGATGCTTTAAGAAATATACCTCACATCTATTTTTTTTTAGATCTCCTCCTTTGCTAATAGCCTCTGGCATCTCATTTATATTAAAAATCCAATAAAATAAAACTAATGATTTCTTGGTGTATATTCATGTTCATTTGATTACATCTACACTTTTATAAACTTGAATGTTTGGTGGTGTTCTAAAATTATAATTCTGTGATTAATTTGCTTGTTACAGCTGCTATATTTTTCACATGATTAAGAAAGGCACACAGAACCTAATAATACTTTGAACACTCAGAGAATGAAGTCATCATGATATTTTCATTTTTCTTCTGAGGACCTTAATGTTATAAATATAACAAATGTATTTTTGTTGACAGACATTATTAAAAGGAATCCACTGTACAGTACTTTGACACATTACACTGTGACAGAAGGTATACTCAGGTTCCTAACATTATCTGAAAAAAAGACCTTAACAACCTTTACCCACAGGCCCTATCTAGTGCTCCTCTAAATAATGCTACATTCAGTAACCCAAGTCCTTTTATAATATCTAGATCATGTCTTTTTGCTTTGTTTAGTTTTTTTGCTCAAAATACTCCAGTAATGTTCCTTATTAAAAAAATACCCATAAGATTGTTCATAGAGCCATTGTGGATATGGTCACTATGAATCATAGTTGACTTGACAGCACATAATAACAACAATAGCATCGTGCTTATGAAATAGAATGTGTACATAATAAGGCTTCCAGTATTCATTCCAAACTCATCTTCTACTACAAAATACCTTCTTTAATATCATTTGGTTTTCCTGGGTCCCTTACACATTTAAGCGAAACATGATAAACAGCCTACCATCTCTGAACTGGAGGTATATTGTACATTATCTGCTATTTTGATATCTACTTGTCTTCTCTTTGTTCAAGTAGAAAGAGGACAATTAATCTAAAACAGCAGTTCATGTTACTTTACAATATGGTCTGTGGTGGCTACTTCTGTGTTGCTGTGATGCTTGAAGTGATGTTTTTTTCTTATTGGGTGCCATAAATTTGAGGACAACTCATAGCAATCCTATGAACAGCCGGTCTGAACTCTGTCCTGTCCTGTGCTATCCTAATCATTGCTGACCCACTAGTATCCATTGCTGAAGTTACCATATCAATTCTTCTATTTTATTAGAGTTCTTTATTTCCTTCCCTCCTTCCTTCATCTATCTTTTCAATAATGATGTCCATTTCCACGGAATACCCTTGCCTAGCTACCTGCTAAAGTATGAAAGATGAAGCTTCACCATCTTTATCTCCAAGGAACACTCTGGCTTCACTTTCCTGAAGACATATCTGTTTGTTCTTTTGGTAGTTGGTGGGATATTTAGTACTCTTATCTAATACCATAATTGAAAGGCAACAATTCTTCTATCATCCTTATTCATTGTCTATCTCTCAGATGCAGTGAAAGTACTGGAAAATACCACAGCCTGAGTTAGATGTTCCTTAGTATTCAAACTGACACAATTGCTGTTTGGCATTCTCAAGAGGTCCCTGGCAATGGACTTTCGCAGTACAATATCTCTTCCAATTATTTCCTGACTGCCGGTACCAAGAGTGTTGATTGTTGTATTTTAAATATTGTTGTTATGTTTCATCGAGTCACTTACTACTCATAGTGACCCAATATACAATAGCTCTGAACCCTGCTCTATCCTGATCCAACTTTATTGCCTCTGACACACCTACCCCCATTACTCCATGAAATCTAGAGTCTTCCTCTTTTGCCCTGTCTCCCCACTGTCCCCAAAATGATGTCCCTCTCCAAGGACTGGTTCCTCCTTGCAATATGCCCAAAGTATGTCAGATGAATCTTTAAAATCCTTGCCTCCAAGGAGCATCTTGGTTTCACCCTCTTTAGGATGAACCTGTTTGTTTTTCTATCAGTCCACAGTCTTCAGTACTCTTCTCCAGCACCACAACTCAAAGGCATCAATTCTCCTTCTATTATCCCTTGTCAATGTCCAGCCTTCTGATGCCTAACACATAACTGTGAAGACCATAGCCTGGATCAGGCACACTTTAGTCTCCAGACTTTCATCTTTTCTCTTCAGTACTCTGCAGAAGTCCCTGACAGCATATTTTCCCACAGCAATTTGTTCCTTGGTTGCTGTTACAAAGAGTATTAAGTAGAGTTTCCAATATTTAAACAGACTTGGAAGGATAGCTTAGTGACCTAGGTCCTAGAGTTAACCAAAGACTGCCCCCATGTTCTTGGTAGTCCATGAGATATTCAGTACTCCTCTCCAACACCACAACTCAAAGGCATTATTTCTTCTTCTATCATTCTTATTCATTGTCCTGCTCTCAGATGCATTGCAAGTAATTAAAAAAAACATGGCTGAGTCAGATGTACCTTCGTCTTCAGCCTTTTGGAGAGGTCCCTGACAGCAAACTTGCCCAAAGCAATATGTCTTTGAGTTTTCTGAGTGCTTGTATGAAGGATGTTGATTGTAGATACAAGTAAGATGAAATCATTGGCAGTTTCTATCCTTTATTCATCTATTGTGAGGTTGCTCTTTGGTCCAGTAGTAAACACTTTTATTTTCTTGATGTTGAGATGCATATTGAAGGCTGTAGTCTGAACTTCTGCAACAAGCACTTTGGGTTCTTTTCACTTTCAGAAAGCAAGGTTATGTCATCTGCATAATGCAGTTTATTGATAAATCTTCCTCTGATTTTGATGCCACATTCTTCTTCATAGAGCCTGGTTTCATGAATTATTTGGTCATCATACAGATTGAATGGGTGTGGAGGAAGGATAAACCTCACACTCACCCTGACAATTTTAAATAGTAAGGTGTTCTCATACTCTATTTAGACAACAGCTTCTTGGCGTAGATAATGATTTTTTAAATTTTTTTTTTTAATGAGCACAATTAGGTATTCTCACATTCCCATTTTTCTCATTGTCTTGGAAAAGTGCAGCCAGAGTATCTTTGAACAGAAGGATTGTAGAGCTTCATCTTTTATACTTTGGACATGTTTCAGGGAGAGGCTATTCATGTTTAGAAGGGTGGAGAGTTAGAGAAAGAGGGGAAGATCCTTAATGAATTATATTGATTTGGTGACTGCAGCAATGTGTTCAAGTGTATCAGAGATTGCAAGGATGGAACAGAACAGGACAATATTATGATCTGATGTTCATAGAGTTGGTATGAATTGAACTCAAAAGGACAGCACCTAATATAGAAGCCATAACAAATTATTATTTTGCAGTATAGGCTATTTTCTTTCAGTTGAAATGTATTCTATACCAAATGCTATAGTATTAAGGTTCAGCATCAGTAAGTCTCACGTCTCCTTTGTTTTCAATAAGCAATGTTGTACAATCTGAGTGTTGCAAATTATTAATGAACTTTCCTTCAATCCTAATGCCACATTCTTCTTTATGCAGTCCTGTTTCTTGGTCTATTTTCTCAGTTTATGGATTGAATAAGCATGATAAAATGATACAACCCTGATGCATACCTTTTCTGATTTTTAAATCTTATAGTGTCTTCCTATTCTGTTCAGACAACCAATTACCCCTAGGTCTATGCACTGTTTTTTGGTGTGAGGTTTTTTTTTAATTTATTTTAAATTTTATTCTGATTTACTTACAAAGTTTGAATACATTGTTTGAGGTTTTTTTCCACAAAAGATCCTTCCCATTTCCTTCACCGCACCCAACAGTTTTCATGTAAGCACAATAGTGTTCTGGAATTTCATTTGCAGTGTAACCCATAATTTTTATGATCCACACAGTAAATATCTTGGTACAGTCAAACACCAGTAAATATCTTTCTGTTAGTCTTTGTTTTCAGAAAAGATCCATGTGGCATTAGAAATGATATGCCTTGTTTATATTCTTTTACATAACCAGATTGAGTTTCTAGATATTTTCTATCACTGCATTCCTCAAATCTACATTAGGTTGTACCTTTATTTTCTAAATAATAGAAATAAAGTTGCTCTCTTAAATAACATTTGTGTGACAAGAAAGTGACTGGTGACTATTCTTTTTATTTATGTATTTTTTTAATTTACCTTTTTTTTAACATTTTTGAATACACTCTCTGCACCAGACATTTTCTCAAACTGGGACTATAACTAAACAGCCACCTGGAGTTCGTTTCCAATAGTGTTTTGTAACATAATAATGTAGTTGAAGAGAAGGATCATATACTAGCTTATAGAAACCACACAAATAGCTTCTTAAACTCCATTAGTACATCATGTTCTATCCCACTGGTCATGACTGGTTGAACTTGTGATAGAAATCTGCCTTGAGGTGGCAATCGAGATTTCAACCCCAACTCTATCTACATGATAGATTTGGAGTATAGAGTAGCACAGAGATAGGTGACACCTGAAGAACAGGTATGCAGGTCACAAGAGAAAATAACTAACTGAAACACACCTCCCTGAGCAACCTCAGAATTCACTGAGTAATAGACAGCAGCTGCTTTTTGCTAGAACAATGACAAGCACTAGGAGAGACCCACTTTTTGAGACACAGGGAAATAAAATAAGTTCTGCAAATGGGACTCATTTGTCATTAATATCATGTCATTTGTCATATTCTGACAGCTTGTACTTTACTATACTAGAATATATGCCACTGGAATTTTCAACTACTGTGTGTCCACTCATGATAGACAGATTTCTATGGAACTTTCAGATTATGATAACATAAAAAAAGAACAGGTAATCTTAAAAAATACTGTTTTTGTTGTTGTGTACCACTGAGTCAGAACTGACCTGTATAACTGACCCTCCAGAAGATTTACAGAGGTAGTAAATTACACAAGAGTTAATTGCTCATCTTTTTCTCATAGTTAACTGGTGGGTCTATAGCAATGAAAACAATATATATCACAACACAATATTTTTCAGTGCTTAAAGACAAACCTTCAAAGTCAGAAAGTGCTCAAAATACACAATGAACACAACAAAGATGTTGAACGTGACAACATTGCTGAATATGGAGCAAAACTAGTATGAATTTTGTTATACTTGTAGTCACTTTAAGTTAGTACCAACATGACAGTACAAAATGCTTTGTCAATGTAATAAAAGTTTGATGACCTAATCCACAGAGAGTTGTGCTGTTAATCCAAGGTTGTACTCTGTATGTTCTGATTCACAAGCAACTTCCAAGGAGAAACATAGACAATCTCCTCCTATGCAATCTACAGCCTTGGATACTAAACGTTGGGTCAGTTAAGAGTTGATTCTGATTTGATAGCAATGAGTAAGTAAGTGAATATAATAGAAACTTTAAGCCAATACACAATTTCCCATATCATTGTAATAAAGTGATACTCCATTTTGTGGAAATATCATGATTTACTTAATCAATCTCTAATTTTAGAGTGGCCTAGTGGAGGGATCTCTAGTCGGTTCCTCCACCAACTGCAATCTCAAAGACATGCAGTACAAATCCAGTAGCTTCTGTGCTGGAGAAAGAGGGGCAATAATCTGTATGATTAACTGCCTCTGAAAACCTGCCAGCGGGTCTGCTCTGGGTTGGTTTTGACTCAATAGTTCCCGATAATAACAATAATATCATTGTTGCTATGTCTAAGTGCCATCAAGTTGAGTAAGATAAATAGCAATCCTATAAACAACAGATCTGAGCCCTGTCTTGTGCCATCCTTTACAATCTTGGCATACTCAAGCTCACTACTTCAGAAGCTATGTCAGTCATCTTCTTCTTCACTATCCCTCCACCTTTCCAATTATGATGTCCTTTTCCAAGGAATCGTCTTTCCTAGCAACATGCCTAAACTATATGACATTGAGCCTCACTATCCTAGAGTCCAAAGTACACTGGCTGCACTTTCTCCAAGAGTATTGTTAGTTTTCTGTTTTCTATCAAAAATAATTTTACAACTTTCGCTTCTGCTGAGGATAAAAAGAGTAAAAGCACAATGTCACTCCTACAATAACAGCAAAAAAATGGATAATTATTTAAGTTTTTATTTATACTTTAAATATTTCAGAAACATAAGGAAAAAATAAGAGTTCAGGCAGTTTAGGAGAAAGGAATTGTGCTTACAGTGCAAAGGCTCGTGGCTCAATTTACTAACATCTCCATGGAAGAAAGATGAGAAATATCTTCTGTGTAATTTACTGCCTATGAAAACTTGCTGGCTGGTCAGCTACGTGTCAGTTCCAACTTGAAGGTATACAGTAACAATGGAAAAAAATTATAACTATAATCCAAAAAGTGGCATGCACTTTCTAGTACAAATACCTAGGTATGATTTCATTTCTGATAGAGAATAAGATTAAGAAAGCTACCATTGACAGACTCATGAGTCGCAAGCAACTCGACGGCACATAACAACAACAACAACTATTGACAGTTTTACAATGAACTTACTCCACCTTGAATGGATTTTTATAGGCTACATAATGACTGATATGATGGTTTAGGAAACCTATGCAGTCAAAAAGATTCTGTACCCATCACTTCATCACTAACTGCTCTTATGATAGATTTGGAGTAGTGAGTGGAAAGTAAAACAGATGTGACTTGAATTATAGAAATTCAAGGTCTGTTTAAGTCAGAGAAAAGCATAATGAGTTGGAACCTCTTAATATATTTGTTGACTGTTGTTGTTATGTGCCACTGAGTTGACTCATTGAGACTTTATGAATGATATCCCTGAAATCTGTCTTATCATGAACAAACTTCACCATCTCAGATACATCTGCCTCAATTGCCAGTCACTGTGTCAATCCATCTCCTCCATGGTCTTCCTCTTCTGTGTTGACTCTGTACCTTTCCAGGGATGATACCTTTAGTGAGGTCTCTCCTGGCAACATTACCAATGCAGTTTTGTCAGCACCATTTGTTGAAGAGGTTGTAATTACCCCATTTGAAAAGTTTTATTTCCTTGTCAAATAACAGTTGACCATAGATGGATGGATCCATCACTTCTGTTCCATTTGTCTACATGTTGTCATTGTCTCAGTACCATGCTGTTTTGGTTACTACTGATGTGCAGTAGGTTTTGAGGTCAGAGATGCCTTCCACTTCATTTTTGTTTTTCAGAAGTGTTTGGAGCATATATTTCAATTACAGTCTTATTAACAGGTCTTCCTTGTATATGTATGTTTAATATCCTATCACTCACAACACTGTACTTCTGGACTGAACTTGAAATTAACTTTTTGAATATGGATGCAACAACATTATTCTGTTTTTGCATTACTAGCATAGTATAGCAGTGATTATATGATTCCACATGGCCAAAGCTAGTTCATCTCATCTCATTGATGCCTAAAATGGTGATGTTCATGAGTTCCATTTCATTTTGCACAATTTCTAGATTTCCCACATTCAAACCACATACATTCCATGTTCTAAATATTAAAGGATGTTTACTATTATTTTTTTCTCATTTCAGTTAATTTTCATTCTGGAATCTACCACTATAGTACTATGACTATCCATGTTCCTTTACTATTCCTAGGGATTTCAGGGGCCTGTTATTTAAGAAGTGGATGGCAATCCTACTCCTAGTCTACCTTAATCTGTGAGTTCTACTAAAACTTGTCCAACATGGGTAACCAGTGAGGCATTTGATACACTAGTGTCACAGCTTTCAGCTTCACAGCAGCCCAAAGTTGTTTCAGCAGAGAAAACTGACAGACAAGTGCTGTGCCAATGAGAACAAAGTATTCCCCAAATATAACATAGTGACAATTTAGTGTTGTACTTTTAGTAACAAATCTTGCTTCACACCAACTGGCTGTTAATCACAAAGGTCCCCCTACCAGGTCCAAATTGCTTTAAACAAGAGGCTCCCAGCCCTCAGGTGACTGTTAATTAAATTAATGAAACCTAACTTCTACCTCCTAACTGCTTTATAAAAGAAGGTCCTAGAAAAACTATTAGACACTAATGCTAATTACATTTTAATACTTTATAAAAGATATAATAATAACTATACCAATTATTTTTCTCAAGATTTTTGTATCTTTTTTTCTTTTTACTAAGTCAGACAACACGATAATTTCAAACTAGAAACTCTCACTGCCATTAAATCACATCAGATGAATGCTGTTGTGTGTCCTCCAGTAGGAAATTACCCACAGGTAACCTTCCTGCAGGTTTTCAGAGACAGTAAATTGCAAAAAGGAGATTGCCCATCCTTTCACTGAATAGCTGTTGGATTCTAACTGCATGACTTTGCAGTGTAACTTCTTACCAATAAGGTACCAGAGCTCCCTGTTCTAACTCATACTGATCCTCTATTGAGTTTTGAGGAAGCTCTACTGATGTAATCTGTAGGGAACCGAACTGCTAACCTGAAGGCCTGTGCTACTGGCTCCATGGTAGAAAGATGTGAAATCTCTTCCTGTGCAATTTTCAACTTCAGAAATACAGTGCAAGGTCCCCTAGATATAAATATGATTTAAATAGATATAGATAAGTAGATAGATTTAAAAAATATGTCTATATGGCCTAGCACGGCAGTACTGATGGCAAGTGGTTCAAATATATCAACTGTTCTGAGGGAGAAGGATGAATAACCTTTTTCTGTGAGATAAATTGTCTTCAAAAATGGACAGGATAATTATGGGTTAGTTCCAAGTAGACAACAAACAATAACACAGATATATAAATATTAATGGAATATTAAATAACACCACATATAATTTTGAACACATAGTGTATAACAATTAATACATCATATTATAAATAAACAAATAATTTATTCATTATTTCTCCCAGTGGACAATAATAATGCTATATTCTTCCTTATTCAAATGGTACATATACTAAAACTTAAGAAAAAGGCAAAGGTTAATCACCTGATGAACATTAAACAGTTCAACAAGTCTTACTTTTTTGTCTTATTGTGTGTTATGGAGTTGGAACTGATTCACAGCTGACCCAGTAGCAGATTTTCAGAAGATGTAAATTGCATGGAGAGGACTGTCCATCTTTCTCACAGAACCGATGGTAGATTTGGACTGCTTGCTTTAGGGTTGGCAGCATAACTCCTTCTCACTAAGTCATCAAAATTCCATAATTCAACAAGTTGAACACATAAAGTAATTTTCCTTATTGTGTTCTAAATTTAAAGAAGACCTATATATGCAAGAAGAATTTTTACCTTAAATTCTAAAATTCTACTAATCAGAATCCTAACAATACCACTATGACCCTCAGTATTTTTCTTTGCCTCATGGGATTAAATGAATTAGTACATTTTTCAATATTCAATTATCTTCATTGTACAAAAATATCATTTTGTTAATGAAAATGTTCAACTGATTTTGTTACATAATCAAATCATCATGTTCTTAACTTCATTTTTCAATGCATTTTGCATAATGAAGGTAAGAATCAACTAAGGAGCACACACGGTATGCCATTATCGAAACTTTTTGATTATGTGTTTTGCTGAAGTATTTGACCCTAACCCAACAGACCAGTTTCCAGATTCATTTAACCTTAGCATCTACAAAGGACTTCCTGAATATCAAAGGCAAGGTCATATGTGCTTTGTGCATATGAATGCTTCTTAACAAGGGAAAGAACTTGAGACAGAGATCCTTTCAGTAATTCCTACCAAACCACTTTCAGATGTTAACAATTATATCTCCATAACTTTGATTTGAACTGGTGACCTGGGTGTTGATGCTTCTGTAATGCAATTAATTGCTAATTACCGATTTCTTTAATTTAATCTGCCTTTTAAATATTCCATTTAAAAACTCCAGGTAATAAAATTAAAAGTGCTTTTTCCTGATTTCATTGAGAATGCCTTACTGTGGAGATTGATTTCTGTTCCAAGATTTGGAACTAATCAATCTAAGACAAAAGCTTTCTGTGGAGATGATTAAAGTGTTTGAGTTACTTGTTTTTCTAAGCAACTAACAGAAGAAGTAGTTTTTAATTATTAAATTGCTATACTATTATCATCTCACTCAGTAAAAGTCAAAACCTTCACAATGACTATTCTCTTTACATTGTTCTTTACTGTAATATTATTGACCTCTTATATTATAATTTGCCCAGTCACTCTGTTCCAGACACACTGACCACCTTGTTCTTAGGCAAAAGATATCTTTTCACACCCAGGGCCTTTTTGAACACTGTTCTCTCCCTCTGAAATGCTTTTCCCCCTAGATATCTTTATACTTGTTGTTTTTGTTATTAATGTGCTATCAAATCAGCTAACTTCAAGTCGTATAACACCAATTCATAGAGACCCTATGTACAACCACTCTGAAGCCTACTCTATTCTGAACCAGTCTCACTGACTTCAACACAACTACTCCCATTGCTGCAGTATTGTATCAATCCATCTCATCCAAGGTCTTCTTCTCCTGTACTGTCCCTCCACCCTTCCAAACATGATATTTTTCTCCAAGTGCTGGTCCATTCTGGCCATGTGCTCAAAATATGTGAGACTGAGCTTCAAAATCCTAGCCTTCAAGGTGAAATTGTGTTTCATCCTCTCCAAGACAGAGTTATTTGTTGTCTTAGAGGCCCATGGTTAGTTCAAGACCCTTCTCTAGCACCACAAATTAAAGGCATCGATTCTTTGTGTGTGTGTGTGGGGGTGTTGTTTTTTGTTGTTGTTGATTTGTTGTCTTTTTTTAAGTATGGATTGCTCTTTCATATGACGGCTTTGATTCTTTTCTGTTATCCTTAGTCGTTTTCTAGCTCTCTGATGCCTATCAAAAAATTGGAAAAGATCATGGCCTTGATTAGGCACACCTTACTAGTCTCTAAACTGATATGGTTGCTTTTCAACAGATTTTTCTGAGTGAAATTTGTCTTTTGATTGCCTGAGTGCTGGAGCCAAGAGTGTTGCTTTTGAAGTCAAGCAAGTTGTAATTGTCAACAACCTCATTGTCTTCTCAATCCATCATGGTGTTACCTATTGGCCAATGGTGAAAATCTTTTCTTTCTTGCTGTTCAGCTTCAATCTATATTAAAGACTATAGTTCTTGACCTTCTGCAGCATGCACTTGAGTTCTTCCTCAGTTTCAGCAAGCAGGGTTGTGTCATCTGCATAATATAGATTGTTGATAACTATTCTTTCAATTCTGATGCCACATTCCTTCTCATAAAGCCTGGCCTCCCAAACAATCTCTTTTTCATATAGATTGAAAAAGTATGGAGACAGGACACACCCCTGAGGTACTGCCTTCTAATTTTGAACCATGCAGTGTTTTCCTGCTCTGTTCTGAGGATTGCTTTCTTGTGTGAATATAGGTATATTTTTCATAGTTAGCTCCTTCCAATAACTGTTCAAATATTACCGTTGTTCATTGCCATCAGGTCAAGCATAACTTTCAGTGACCATAGGAACAAAAGACCTGAAGCTTTTCGTTGTTGTTGTTTTTCTGTGATGTCGAGTCGCTTGCAACTCTTAGCGACCCTAAGTACAACAGCCCTAAACTCTGCTTTGTCTTGTGCCAATCACACTGTCTCTGACACTCCCATTCCGATTATCCCAATCACTGAATCAATCCACCTTATAGAGGACCTTCGCCTCCTGCACTGTCCCTCCACCCTCCCTAGCATGATGTTCCTCTCCAAGGACCGGTCTCTCCTTACAACATGTCCAAAGTATGTTAGATGGAGCCTCAGAATCCTTGCCTCCAAGGAGCCACCTGGTTTAACCCTTTACAGGATGAATCTGTTTGTTTTCCTAGCAGTCCATGGTACTCTCAGTACTCTTCTCCAGCACCACAGCTCAAAGGCATCAATTCTCCTTCTGTCCTCCTTGGTCATTATCCAACTCTCTGATGCATTACAAGTGATAGCAAAGACCATGGCCTGTATCAGACACACCTTAGTCTCCAGAGAGACACCATTGCTCTTCAGTACTTTGGAGAGGTCCATAACAGCAGACTTTCCCATGGCAATATGTCTTTTAATTTTCTGGCTACTGGTGCCAAGAGTGTTGATTGTGGAGCCAAGCAAACTAAAGCTGTGAACAATCTCAATCTCTTCACCATCTATCCTGATGCTGCCCATTGGCCCAATGGTGAGAATCTTTGTTTTCTTGATGTTGAGCTTCAATCCATATTGGAGGCTGCAGTCCTTAACCCTCTGCAGCAAGTGCTTCAGTTCTTCCTCAGTTTCAGCAAACAGAGATGTGTCATCTGCATAAAGCAGATTGTTGATAGATCTTCCACCAATCTTGACACCACATTTCTTCTCATAGAGCCTGGCCTCCTGGATAATCTGTTCTGCATACGGGTTGAAAAGGTATGGAGATAAGACACATCCCTGGCGTACGCCCTTCCCAATTTTGAACCATGAAGTGTTCCCTTGCTCTGCCTCCTAGTCCAGGTATAGGTTTCGCATTAGAACGATCAAGTGTTCTGAGATTCCCATTCTTCTCAACAATAACAACAGCAAATAGACAGAAGAGTGCTGTACCACTTAGAAGAATGTTCCTCCAAAATAGAATAACAACTGAATTTTAAATACAAATTTACTCCATGATGCCTTGTTGTTTCTCAACAAGAGGATTAAATTAAAAACAAAACAAACAATACAATGTTGTAGTTGTTATGTGTCGTTGAGTCACCAGCTAGATAAAGCAACCCTTTGTACACCAGCTATGAACCTATCCCTATCCTGAGCCAGTCTCATTAATTCTTACACACCAATTTCAATTGTCCCAGTTACTATATAAATCCATCTCCCCTGCGATCTTCCTCTCCTGCACTGTCCCTCCACACTTCCAAGCATGATATCCTTCTCCAAGGACCAGTTTCTCATGGCCATGTGCCCAAAGTAGGTGAGATGGAGCTTCAAAATCCTAGCCTCCAAGGAGAAAGTTTGTTTACCCCCTCCACGACAGACATATTTGTTTTCTTGGAAGTCAGTCTATGGTGTGTTCAAAACTCTTCTCAGCACCACAACTCAAAGGCACCAATTCTTTTCTCATCATTAGTCATTGTTCAGCTCTCTGAAGCATAAAAAGTAATTGTAAAGACCATGACCTGGATTAGACACACCTTTGTATCTAGACTGGCATTGTTGCCCTTCAGAACTCTGGAGAGGTCCATGACAGCAGATTTTCCCAATGCAATCCTTCTTTTGATTTCTTGACTGCTGGTATTAAGAGTGTTGATTGTGTATGCAAGGAAGCTGTAATTCCTGATAATCTCAATCTCTTCTCCATCTATTATGGTGTTGCCAGCTGGCTTAGTGGTGAGAATCTTTGTCTTCTTGATGTTGAGCATCAAACCATATTGAAGATGTCATTCCTTGACTTTCTGCTGCAAGCACTTTAAATATTCTGTTTCAGCACTCTAGGTTGTGTCATTTGCATAACATGGGTTGTTGATGAGTTATCCTCCAGTCTTGATGCCATATTTCTCCAATAAAGCCCTGCTTTCCAAATGATTTGTTCTGCACACAGATTGAAAAGGTATAGGACAGATGCATCTCTCATGCACTCTTTTTCTGATTTTGAACTCTGCACTGTTTCCTTGCTCTATTCTGAGAACTGTCTAAATATAGGTTTTGCATAAGCACAAACAAGGTTAGCCACAGTTTTTATAATATACACAGTCAAATGCCTTTGCATAGTCAATGAAACACAGACAATCTTCACGTATTCTGTGCTTTCTGCCAAGATCCATCTAACATTGGCAATAATATCCCTAGTGTCATGACCTCTACTAGTAAAACCCAGCTTGTACTTCTGGTAACTTCCAGTCACTTCTGAATAATCTTCAGCAGGATTGTGCTAGGTGGGATATGAGTGACATTGTTTGGTAATTGCCACACACTTTCAGGTCACCTTTTTTTTGAATTGAAATAAATATATATCTCTTCCAGTCTGTTGGCCAAATACTTGTCCTCCAGATTTCTTGGCCCAACTTGATGAGCATCTGTTTGTTGAAATACATCAATTGATATTCCATCAATTGCTGGGGCTTTGCTTTTTTCCAAGTCCTTCAGAGCATCCTGAACTTCCTCCTTCATCACCATTGCCTCTTGATCATATGTTGTTTCTTCAAATTCTTCTTTGTCAGCCAATTCTTTTTGATAAAAAGACTCTGTATACTCTTTCCATCTTCTTTTAATGCTTCCTGAAACATTCAATATTCTGTCCATAGTATCCTTAAACATTGAACTTGCAGCTTGAATTTTTTTCTTTAGTTCCTTCAGCTTAAGAAATGGCTGTTTGATTTTCCGACTCCAGCTCCTTCTGTATTTCATTATAATACTTTGCCTTGTCTTCCCGTGCTTCCCTTTAAAATCTTCTATTCAGATTCTTAACTTCTTTATTTTTTCCCTTTGCTTTGGCTTCTTGGTGCTCTAGTACAATATTCAGAGTCTTTTTGACGTCCATTTTGGTCTTGTCTTCCTCTTCCTTCTTTGTAATGACTTTTTACATTCCTCATAGAATGATATTCTTGATATTGTCCCACAGCTCACTTGGTCTTCAGTAGTGATCAAGGCCACAAACCTATTTCTGTGTTGGTTTTTAAAATCATGGGATATAGACTCAAGATAAATTTTTTATACCATTGCATATGATTTAACCTTCTTTAGTTTTAATTTGATCTTCCATATGGGCAGTTGACGACCTGTTTCACAATTAGCACCTGGCCAGGTTTTCTTTGCTGATATTGAACTTCTCCAGTGATTCCTTTCATAGATGTAATCAATCTAATGTGCATCCCATCAGGTGAAATCCATGTGTCTAGCCGACATTTATTTTTCTCATAAATGGTATTTGCTATGAGTAAATAATTTATTGTACAGAATTCTACCATTCTATCCCCTGCCTCATTTTTTTTCACCAGGTCCATGTTTTCCAACTACTGATCCAATTTTTTATTTCAGTCACCAATCGTTATTAATGCATCTTGATTACATGTTCGATCTATTTCTGAGTGCAGTAGTTGATGGAAATAATCTATTTCCTCACCTTGGTTCTGGCCGTGGGTGCATAAATTTGAATGATAGTGGTATTAACATATTTTCCTTGTATGCATATGGATATTATTCTGTCACTCACAATATTGTATTTCAAGGCGGACCTAGAAATGGTTCTTTTAACGATGAAAGAGACTCCATTTTTTCCTCACCTTTTCATCTCCAGCATATTGTATCATACGATCATCTGATTCAAAATGTCCCGTGTCAATCCATCTCATTTCACTAATACTTAAAATGTCAACATTTATGTGTGCTATTTCTTTTTTTACAATGTCTAGTTTTCTTGCACCACACACTGCTACTGGTCTCCTTATCACATTCCACATGCCAAACCTTAATTTCTTCTTAAACTTTTCCTCTTCTTTTGTCTTTCCAAATTTGAGGAGGGCTCAACCTCAGTTGCCGTATCTGTTAGACTACTTTAATTGTGTTCTGTTGTGCATAGGGTTTGAAGGCCTGTTATATTTTAGAAGTGGATACCTAATCTTTCTTCCTAGTCTGTGTTAATTTGGATGCTTTTATAACAATATTCGACAAACATTTTACCTACCAGATGGAAGACTCTTCCTTTACAAAAATAGCCAGTAAATTTATTGCTCCCTCGCCCCCATCAAGAAGGTGTGTCTTGCTTCTTCCTTTTCCCTACTATGGATATCCCCATTGATTGCACTCCCAGCTACCTGGTCAAATTTTCCCTTTTCCACTCACCTCTTAATTTGATAGCTTAATCCACAAGCCACTTTTGTGATGTCTTCTACCACACACTGCTACTAGTCTCTCACACTATTGTCTATCCTTTTTTTAGGAGAATGTAATCCCTCATATTAACTTCAGGGAACAATTTCTGCTTGACACAGTACTGAGGGAAGATTCTTGCCACTGTGCTTCTGCTAAACTTCGTGACTCAGTGTCCCTGTTTATACTATTTACACAGTGTGATCATTCCCAAGGTCTGGGTTAGTCACTTCTAGATTGGGTTCGATGCAGTTTTGGGACTGAATGCCAAGGGACCTCCAAGACAATCAGTGTTTTTTGGTTTAGATTATAGGAAGGTCTCAGATCCTGTCTTGTGTGACTCAATGCAGTTCTCAGTGTTGAGTTCCCAACATTAAACAACATCTATCATGTCCATTTCATGCTTTTTTTTTGTCATGAACAGCTTTTCCCCCCCAGTTTCTGTCTATTCTACAAAGGAGCTCCACAGGAGAGGGCATGAGGGAGGAAAGAGGTTACTCTGATTATTCTCAACATCTAAAATAACATGATTGCAGGTACTAGGAATTCATAAACAAGATACTTAGGTTAATGAATGAAATATTACTAATCACATCAAAATCAAGTGTTCATCTTGTTTTTGGTTACCTTTGAGTTAAGTATGACTAATAGCAGTCCTAGGTAAACAAACCTGACCCTTGCTTTATCCCATGTGATTCTCATAATCTTTCCTATGTTTAAGCCTATTATTACAGTCTCCATCATTTTGAAGGTCTTCCTCTCGCTTACTGACCCTCCACCTTTCCAATCATAATGTACTTTTAGCAAGAACTAGCCCTTCCTAAACACAAGTCCACAGACAACAATTTTTTTTAATCCTTGCTTCAAAATGAAATCTTTGTTAATAAATGTATTATGGAACAACTCAAAGGTATAGATCTTTCTTCTGGCATGCTTAGTCATTGTCCAATTCTCACATTAGTAGCAAGTAATTGAAAGAAACATGACGTGGATCAGGTGGGCCTTAAGCTTTAAACTGATATACTTTCTCTTTAGATATTTGGAGAGGTCCTTGATAGCTATATTTTAATAATGCAATATGTCATTGGATTTTTCCCCTCTGAGACTAATCATGTTGATGGTCTATCCAAATAAGATTAAATCATTCACAACTCTAATCTTGTCTCCATAAATAATGATGCAAATACTCAGGGTTCTATTTTTTTCTCTTCTTCTAGATTTCTCCATCTTTCACTCTTTTTGTGTCCAGCTAGGGATCCACATTGTAAAACAGAATATAGAGAATATTCAATAAATAAAATCTAATTACATAGATTTTTGTACTTTTTTTTTTACTCAAAACTTGGAGGTTTAAAAATAGCAAATACATAGCAGATACAACTTGATTATATTGGTTCTATACTGACTTCTCTCTAAACTTATCTGAACCACGAGACCTTAAGCAAAATAAAGTAATTCTTCTTTTGATTAAGATGTTGGGAGGTGGGTTCTCTTGTTTTGGCTTAGGGTCAGGTGTGGACTGTCTGGGATTTTTTTGGTTTTTGTTTTGTTTTTTCTTTTACTATCAAGTGTGAGATGTTTGGATTTGCTGGATTTCGCTAAGTGGGCTGAAATCCTCTTGTTTAGAGTCTATTAGGACCTGGTGGATGGACCTTTGCATTTGAAAGTCGGTTGGGTTATTGTGTTTGTGATTAATATTTTTCTAAGTGGTATAGCACTGGTTGGTCAATTTGTTATACTGAGATAACAAGATTATTGTGATGCTAAACAGTGTGCTACAGGTGTTTCAAATGCCATAGTGGTTACCCACAGTGGATAGTGTTTGCTGGAGCTCCTAGATTAACACAGGCTTAGAAGCAGAAGCGACATCTACTTCCTAAACCACATGTATCTGGGAACTCTATAAACTAAGATAAATTACAATAGTCATAGATGGTTCAAGTCTTTTGTTCATAGGTTCACTCTGAGATGCACTCAACTGGATGTCACTTAGCAACAACAACAACAACAATAACCATCCTATATAGCAAAAGTTATGGATATGTATACACACACACACCCCGCAAGGTGCATGCACACATATTCATTGTCATTACTTATTTGTCCTTTTACCAAAATGTGGTTTTCATGTGCCTGTTATGCAGGAAGTTAAATAACTAAAATGCTTCAAGAAAAAAATGAAATGTTTGAACAAAGAGATAACATCCTGGAGGAGTTCACGTGTTTTTGCCAAGAGATTTGGAAGACAATTAGTTGGTCAACAGACTGTAAGTGATCCGTATTTGATCCCATTTCAAAAACAGGTTGTTCAACAGAGTGTGAAAATGATCAAACAAAGTCATTAGTATAATATACAAGGAAAATATTGTTGAAGATAAACCATTCAAAAACAACTAGAATAGTACCTCATGAGGGAGACACCAGAAATTCAAAGTATGTCAGTTTAAAGTCTAAGGTGAGCCTGATGAAAGCTAAGGTATTGCAACTCTTTCAGAAGACAAAAAAAAATCAATAAATTTGAGTTTTGGTATGGGAAAAGAGTGTTGAATATGCCATGGATTGCCAGGAGAACAAAATATATCTTAGAGGAAGTGCCTTTGAAGTAAGGATAGCAAAATATTTCTCATATATTTTTCTCATGGTGTCATGATTTTCAGTCCTTAGAAAAAGAGATAATGCTGGGAAAGATAGAAGGTCAGTGAAAAAGTGAATGACCTCAAATGAGATAGATTGACACTGTGACTATAATAATAGACTTAAGCATGTGACAAAGTTACAGGATAGGGCAAGGTTCAGGTATTTCATTTATCTTCTATTTATTTATCTTTTAGCATCATTGGTGGCACCTAAAATCAACTATTAATTTCCATCTAGTCAGAATCAATTCATAGGTGACTCTCCCTCAGGTATTCAGTGGCTGTAAATCACATAAAGAGATTACACGTATTTCTCTCACAGAACCGCAGGTGGATTCAAACTGGTTGCCTTTTAGTTTGCATTAAAATTCTTCATGGACATTGCTCACATGTGTGTAGAGTCAAATCCCGAGTCTATAGTAGACCTCAAAGGACAAGGGTCTGGTATTAAATCTTCTGGATTGTCAACCATAGTCAAGTTTCAACTCTTTAGTAAATGAGATTTTTTTTGTTAAGTCTTTGTTGAAGTGTAATCAATTCTAAAGGCTATATATTTGTTTTTCTTCATTTTAAGTGCTTCAAACCCTTTTAATATTCAGAGATTGAGATTGTTCAAAGCTTCAGTTTGCTCAGCTCCACGGTCAACACTCTTGGCACCAGCAGCCAGGAAATAAAAAAAAACATATTGTGATGGCAAAGTCTGCTGTTAGGGACCTCTCTAAAGTACTAAAGAGCAATGGTTTCTCTCTGGAGACTAAGGTGGTCTGATATAGGCCATGGTCTTTGCAATCACTTGTTGCATCAGAGAGTTGGACAATGACTAGGGAGGATAGAAGGATAATTGATACTTTTGAGCTGTGGTGCTGGAGAAGAGTATTGAATGTACCCTGGACTGCCAAGAAAACAAACAGATTCATCCTGGAGAAGGTTAAACCAGGCTACTCCTTGGAGGCAAGGATTCTGGGACTTCATCTGACATACTTTGGACATGTTGTAAGGAGGAACCAGTCCTTAGAAAGGGACATCATGCTTGGGAGGGTGAAGGGACAGTGCAGGAGGGGAAGACCCTCTGTGAGGTAGATTGATTCAGTGACTGGGGTAATAGGGATGGGTATGTCAGAGGCAATGAGATTGGCACAGGATAGAGCCGGGTTTAGGGCTGTTGTACATAGGGTCACTATGAGTCGCAAGCGACTCAACTGTACATAACAACAACAAGCATAAACCATTATTGCTATATGAAATGTTTCTTAATTCTTTGAGCTAGAGAAATACCAAGAAATACTCTTTTTTTAAAATCCAAATATCCACATACTTCATGGACATTTTATGTTAATTACTTTTATTTTCATTTCCATGTTTCTTCCATTGTATTTTTTTCATAGACAAGTTTCAAAATATCCCTTGACATCTATATTGGTTCTTTATTTTTCTTTCTTTCTCTGTCTTTCTCAATGGAATTTTGCTTTATTAATATATGATACCTTTGATTTTATCCCACAATTCTTCGGGTCTAAAATCATCAGTGGCAAATGCTTCAAATCTATTCGAGCCAATATCACTACATTCAGATAAGCTAATAATAAGCCCCTATTTAGGTCTTGAATATTTTTATTTTCTTCAGCTGAACTTTAATTTCTATATGAGAAATTGGTTATCAGTTCTGCAGTCATGTTCTGCAGTTCTAACTAATACTTTTTAACTTCTCCATTCTTTTACCATAGACATAGTCAATTTTATTCCTATGTATTCCATCTGATGAGTACCATTTGTGCAATCCTCATTTATGCTGTTTCAGTGACTGATAAACAACAAATATATATATATATATATATATATATATATATATATATATATATGTCTTGGAGAATGTACAATTAGAGTGCTCCTTGGAAGTAAAGACGGCAAAGCTGTGTTTCACATACTTTGGGAGGTTGTTAGGAAAAGCTATTCCTTGGAGAGAGACATCATGCTTGGAATGGTGTATTGTCAGTGAAAGAGAAAAATATCCTCAACCAGATGGATTCACACAATAACTGCTACAATGAGCTCAAGTATGCAGAAAAGGTGAGAACAGCACAGTATAGGACAGAGTTCAGATCTGTTGTTCATAGATCTCTATGAGTCATACTTGACTTGATAACACCTAACAAAATATTTGGTTATAATAACAAAATAACCAATAATGAAAATTTCATTATTATAAAGAAATGTGCAAAGAGCTGGGGAAATAATAAAAAATGATGAACCCACACAGTATTTCTTAAGATGAAGGACCTGAGTAAAAGAGTCAATCCTCAAGTTGCAATATTTAAAGATGCTGTGAGCAGAATATTGAATGATCCAGGATACATCCAAAGAAGATAGAAGGAGTACACAGAGACACTACACCAAAAAGTATTGACAGACACAGAAGAATTTCATAAAACAACATATGATCTAGAGGTAATGGTGATGAAAGAAGTTCAAGCTCTTCTGAAGGAATTGGCAAAAATCAAGACCCCAGGAATTGATGGAATACACAATCGATATATTTCAAAAAACAGATGCTGCCCTTGCTGTGCTCAACAGGCTGTGCCAAGAAATATGGAGGACAGCTACCTTGTCAACTGACTGAAAGAGATCCATATTTATTCCTATTGCAAAACAAACAAACAAATAAAAAAACAACAAAAACCAGTTAATCTGATATGCAGCATCTCCATAGGTGAAGGGAAACTATTTCCTAAAAAAAACCAAAACAAAACAAAATATCAAAAAACACCTCAGGTTCTCCTAGACTTTGCAAAAGCCACCACCTGAGCCACTTCTGGACCCTCTAGACCCTACTGAGCTGAGTCAGTTGCCTGGAAGAGAGGGCTGATAAACCATACATTGTCTCCACAGGTGAAGTGAAGCCATTTTCTTCCCAAAAATATTTCAGATTCCCCCAGCCCTCCAAGAGTTGTTCCCTGAGGTGCCCATGGACCCTCCAGACCTCATCGGACTGAGAACCCTTGGATCTGTGGCTTCAGGTCCCATCAGCATTCAGGATTCGGGCAAGGCATTGCTTGCATCTGAGATATGAGCTTTCTGTGCCAGCCATACACTCTAACTAAAAGCCTCTAGCTATCAGCAGCTACTGAAATACTCTCATGGAGCAGAAGGTTCAGAGACAATTTTCTTTCTTCCATAGGAGGAGAGTTCAGGAATCTGGCTGCACCACTCCAAATACCAAGGAAGACAATAGCCTTCAGGAGAGAGGGTTGCAAACAGAGAACAACAAGCCATTCACATCAGAGAACTGAGCTTCAGAACCAGAGAAAAAGGAACAAAAGAAGCCATCTACCCAAGTCTCAGCTAATTTTGCCACAGTGAAAGAGAGTAAAAACTAAAGGCAGTGTGAATTGTCTTTCATTTCCCTACTAATGTATTGAGCTCCCCAACTGAGGCAAGCCTTCTCTTGAGTCAAAGGATCAGGGAGAAATTCAGACAAAGTGAGCTGCTCTTCCCTCCACTGTAGCTCTGAGCTCCTGAGCCAAGGCCATCAGACCAAGGGACTTCTAAGGCCCTAGGCAAGAAAAACTGTACCACAGCAATGACAAGGAAGATGCAGACTACCTCACATTCCACATAAAACCAAAACAAAATATATTTTTTAAAAAGTGACCAAAACACAGAATCAATGGATTTCCTGAAGCTGGAAAGTCTGATGGAATTTCTGACACAAAATTCAAAAGAACAATGGTTGGATTTTTCAGTAAAAGACAAACCAGAGGAATTAAAGGACTCCACAAGCAAAAGCCAAAAGGAATTTTAAAAAGAAAACAAAACAAACAAAAAAAGCCCAATCTAAGACAGTGCAAATAAAACAAGCAAGGCTTTAAAGGCTCTGGGTAAGCAAAAAACTGCGATCCAAAATATGAGGACCAATGTTTGAGATGCTGTCAACATGTTAGAGGGACATATGAACAGAGTTGAAGAGATGGAACACAGAACCAGCAAAATAGAACATAAACTTCTCAGCATTAATCTTCTAGAACAAAAAGCAGAATCAAAAAGGAAGGGAAAAGAAGAAAGCCTAAGAATAATGTAGGACACCATAAGAGGAATAGCATGCACATAATAAGAATCCCAGAACAGGAAGAAGCAAGTAAAGGCACAGAGAAAGTTGTGCAAGAATTACTAGAAGAAAACTTTGTAGCCATAATAAAGAATAAGGGAATATATATATACTGAGCTAACATTATATAGACTAGACCCTCCCCCCCAAAAAATATAAACAACACCAAGCTATATTATAGTCAAATCTGCCAGAATCAAAGGTATGGGAAGCTGCTAGGGAGAAACAAAGAGTAACATATGAAGGACAACAAATAAGTTTAAGTGTCAATTTTTGAGCAGAAACCATGTAAGCAAGAAGACAGTGGAATGACATATCTAACACTCAAACTGTCAACCAAGAATACTGTACCCAATAAAACTGTCCATCAACATCATGGTGAGCTCTAGATATTCTCAGAAAAGCAGAACCTAAGAGAGTTTGTAAAAATAAGATCAGCATTCTTACAGATATGTTACAGAAAGCAGTCTGGAACAAAGAAAACAGCAACAACAGCCAAAATAACTCAACAAAAAGATAGCAATAAAACCTTGCTTCTCAGTAATTACACTGAATATAAATGATTTAAGTGTACCATCAAAGAGAAAATGAGTTGTTCTCCAAGTTCATAGGGTTTCTGGAGGCAAGCTATTTCAGAAGTGGATGTCACTCCTGCTTCTAAGCATGTTTTAATCAGGGAGCTCCACCAAACATTGTCCACCGTGGGGAACTATTATCACATTTGACCTATCAGTGTCACAGTTTTCAGCATCACAGCAACCATGAGATGCTATCTGTATATAGCAATGGACAGACCAATGCTATACCACTTAGAAGAATGTTTGACCCAAAACAATTAAAACCAGGCCTGAGGGCCTCGGATTAAAATTATCCAAGAGTAGTAGATTGGATGAATATATATATATATATATATACCAAAGTCAAGTAAAGACACCACCAAAATAGAAAACTATAGGTCAGTATCTCTCATGAACATAGATGCAAAAATCCTCAATAAAATCCTGGCCTGAGGCCTTTTGATGGGAACTGAGGGGAGCTTGAAGCATGAACGGACCTGCTGCCATGTTTTAATTCATTTGGCTTCAGAAGTACACTGGTGGGAAGTTCTCTGGGTCCTAGTTGACTTGTCCAAGGCCTTTTGATGGGAGCTGACGGAAACTTGAAACATGGGCAGACCTGTGGCCATGCTCTAAGTTCATTTGGGCCTACAGGCCACTTTTGTTATTGGTTTTTTAAATGGACACTCCTAAGTGTTACAGCACTCTTCTACCATTTCTCTGTATTGAGATAACTATGGATTACTGTGATTATGAATGTTGTGCCAATGGTCTGTCAAGTGCCATAACGGTTGCACATAGTTGACAATATCTGGTTAGCTAACAGATTAAGAAAGACTTGGAAGCAGGAGTGGCATCCAATTCCTATACATGCCGATGGAAACGCTATAAACTTAGAGAAAGGACAATAGTTATAATACAAAGTTAAAGTCTTTTGTTTTTGCAGTTAGTAATAGATGTCACCTAACAACAATAACAACAATATATATTGCAAAGCCCTTGTCTTTCCTTTTGGACTTTCACTGGCTTGACGCTGTATGATGGCACTCTTGTTTTGGTTGAGAGTCTGTGCAGATTGTTTTCTTCTTTTAAGTTTCATGTTTAGAGTCAATAAGACCTCCAGGAGGACACTAGAATTTAAAGCCAAGGCCTTGTCTCCATTTTGGAAACTGGGTGAAATGACTAGACTCTGTAAGATGGGCTCTATTGTTTTGGTGAAGGGTCATTGTGGGATGTTTGGGTATTTGTGTTTTTGTTTTTTGTTTTATTGATGTGTAACATGCTTGAATGGTTACCCATGGTGGACAGTGTTTGGTGGAGCTCTCCGATTAAAAAAACAAGCTTGGAAGCAGGAGTGGCATCCACTTCTGAAATAACTTGCCTCCAGAAACCCTATGAACTTGGAGAAAAGATGGAAGTTATACAGGTCTTTCATTCATAGGTTTGCAACGAGTCGTCTACAACAACAACGTTAACAACATTAACAACAACAACAATAAAGTTCAACAGTACATAAAAATAATAATAAAAATTTGCCATGACCAAGTGGGATTCAGAACAAGTATGCAAGAATGGTTCAATGTAAGTAAAACAATGAGTGTAATTCATCACATTAAAACAGCAAAGAACAAGAACAGCATGACTCTATCAATTGATGCAAAAAAGGGCCTTTGATAATATTCAACAACTTTTCCTGATTAAAACACACACAAAAAAACAAGAATACAGGGAAACTTCCTCAAAATAGTAAAAGTATATATACAAAACCAAGAGCCAAGATTGTTCTCACTGGAGAATGATTAAAGACATACCCTTTGAGAATAGGAACTAGGCAACAATGGCCATTATCACCTCTCCTATTCAATACTGTAATGGAATACTTAGTGATAGCAATGAGACAAGAGAAGGAAATAAAAGGTATCTAAATTCACAAAAAAGGAGGTAAAATTATCTTTTTATACAGATGATAGGATA
>NW_006399763.1:28772139-28773372 GCF_000299155.1 Elephantulus edwardii | reverse complement strand
CAGCAAATTCTTCTTTTTATTCTCCAATTCAAGCTCTCTGCACATTCCATTATAATACTTTGCTTTGTCCTCCTGAGCTGCACTTGATTGCGCTCATGAGGACCATATACCTAGATCAAGAGGCTGTTGTGAGAATGGAGCAGGGGAGCACTGCACGGTTTGAAATTTGGAACCTATTTGATCTATATGCTGAGCAAATTATCTGAGAATCTGCACTCTATGAAGTGGAATATGGCCTCAGGATTGAAGGGAAACTCATCAATAATTTGCATTATACATATGACACACCTTACTTGCTGAAAGTGAACAGGACTTGAAGCATTTGTTGCAGAAGATCAAGGAATGCAGTCTTCAGTATGGATTGCTTCTGAATATCAAGAAAACAAAGATCCTTACCACTGGGCCAATAGACAGTGTCATGATGGATGGAGCAGAGATTGAAACTGTCAACATCTTCATCTTGCTTCAATTCATAATTAACACCTTTGGGACAAACAGGAAATAAAGAGACTCATTACACTGGGAAAATCTGCAGTTAGGGTGGTTGTTGTTGATTGCTTTCCGAGTCTAGTATGACTAATAGCAACCCTATTAACAAAAGACCTGAAGCCCCTCTACAACTATCAAACTTTTATCAAACTTCTTAGAGTTTCCAGAGGCATTCAGAGACCTTTCAAAATTATTGAGGAGTAATGATTTCAGTTTGAGGACTAAGGGTTAACTGATTCAGGCCATAGTTTTTCTTATTACTAGCTACACATCTGAGACCTGGACAAGGAAGAAAGATGACAGAAAAATAATTGATACCTTTGATCTGTGGTGTTGTAGAAGAGCACTGCATATCCTGTGGATGACCAAGAGAACAAATAGATATGTCTTGGAGAGGGTGCACCTGGAGTGGTCTTTGGAGACAAGAATGATGAGATTTTTATACATATACTTTGGATATATTGCCAGGAGGTGCTACTCCTTGGAGAGGGATATGATGTTGGGAAGGGTACAGAGTTTTTGAAGGAGAGAAAGACCCTTAACCGGGTGAATTGACAAGATGACTACTGCAATGAGCTCTTGTGTGTCAGGAAGTGTGAGGATGGTGTCGGATAGAACAGTATTCAGATCTTTTGTTCATAGGGTTGCTCTGAGTTGTACTGACTCAGTGACATTTAAAAACAACAACAACAAACATCACTAATATCACACACAAGCAAAATCTTGGATATTGTTAAAAAAAAA
>NW_006399763.1:28769122-28771269 GCF_000299155.1 Elephantulus edwardii | reverse complement strand
TGCCTCCAGAAACTCTATGAACTTTGATAAATGTCAATAGTTGTAGAGGGGTTTCAGGTCTTTTGTTCATAGGTTATTATGAATTGTGCTTGCCTCAAAGATAATCAACAACAACAATCACCAAAAGAACTAACAAGTCTATCCTAGAGAGGGTGAAACCAAGTTGCTCCCAGGAGGCAAGGATTTTGAAGCTCTGTCTCACATACTTTAAGCATGTTGCCAGGAAGAACCAGTCCTTGGAGAGGGACATCATACTTGGAAGAATGAATGACACAAGAGAGAAAGACCCTGGATGAAATGACACAGTGACTGAGGTAACAGGGGCAGGCATGTTGGAGACAGTGAGATTGACTTAGGATAGTACAGGGTTCAGAAATATTGTGTATAGGGTTACTATGCATTCTGGCAATTTGACGGCACATAAGAACAACAAAATGTTTATGCTATTGTGAAAAGATATTTCTGATCAACTAGTATTTAGTCTTACAGAGTTCAATTATGCAACATGTCAGAATCAATTTTATCACAGAACTCTTATTTCTCAAGTATTGCTTGATCTTTTTTTTTAAACTTTCTAAAATATCTAATTATTTTCAATATATATTTATTACTTATTTGACTAATTTTAAATTGCAAAAGTTAGTAAAAATCTTCAATTTTTTCATCTCTAATATTCTATTGCTAACCCAAAATTAAGTGTTTGAGTACACCAGATACTCTGTGGAAGTAAACTGGGCAATCTCGCATGAGATTTACAGCCTTGGGAACCTACTGAAGGGTCAGCCATGAGCCAGTTCCATCGTGAGGGTGACAATGAGTTTCTCTCTTTTTTATTGCTAATCCATAATTAAGGATCAATTAAAGTTCTGGTAAATTGACAAATGAATGTGTAGAAAAACTATGGTACATTCACACAGTAGAGTATTGGGCAGTATTGAAAAACAATGAATTCATAAAACATTATACAACATGGGGGTCCTGGAGGACATTACGCTGAGTGAAACATTTCAGTCGCAAAAAGGACAAAAGCTGCATAACAGCATTTATGGAATAGGAGAGACATGAGAGGGGGTTAGGGAGAGAATAGCAAAAGAGTGTATAGATAACACCGCATTAGATCAGATGAGGGGAAAAATTTTATGTATGACAACAATGTGAAACAAGAGGGGCATTGTGGGGAGAGAGGAGAAGAAAGAGGAAGAAAATGTACAACAATGGAAAAAATTAAAACATTTTTTATGTTTAAAAAATAAAGTCCTAGTCAATCATTTACTGATTAGAGAAAGGAATTTCATCTAATCCCATAGTAGCAAAGCATTTAATTTTGTTTGGATTCTAAAATTTGAATAGCTTATGAATACTTTGATTTATTGTCAAGGTACTCATATATGTGCAACACAAAACTGAACACAAGTTTCATATGCCTGTATATCTCTTCCTGAAGTCTAATCATTTACTCCATTTATTCTTTGTGAACTATCCCAGAACACTTGTTTGTGCTTTTGCAAAGACTATACTTAGACCAAGAGGTTGTCATCAGAACAAGGCAAGGAAAGATAGCATGGTTCAAAATTGGGAAGTGTGTACTCCAGGATTGTGCTCTATCTTCATACTTTTCAATCTATATGTGGAATAGATTATCTGGGAAGCTGGGCTCTATAAGGATAAATGTGACATTGATATTGGAGGAAGATTCATCAACAATCTGTATTATGCAGATGACACAACCTTACTTCCTAAAACTGAGGAGAACCTGAAGCACTTGCAGCAGAAGGTCAAGGACTGCAGCCTTCAGTATGGATTGAAGCTCAGTATCAGGAAAACAAAGATTCACACCACTGAGCTGATTGGTAACATCATGATGGATGGTAAAGAGATTGAGATTGTTAACAGCTTTAGTTTGCTTGGCTTCACAATCACATTCTTGGGACCAGACCCAGGAAATAAAAAGACAAATTGTGTTGGTATACTCTACTGTCAGAGACCTCTCCAAAGTACTGGAGAACAAAGATGCAATTTTGGAAACAAAGGTGTGCCTGATACAAGCCATGGACTTCATAATTACTTGCTATGGATCAGAAAGCTGGACAATGACTGTTGTTGTTGTTGTTACGTGCAGTCGAGTTGCTTGCTATTCATAACAACCC
>NW_006399763.1:28766189-28768222 GCF_000299155.1 Elephantulus edwardii | reverse complement strand
CTTCCCAATTTTGAACCATGCAGTGTTCCCTCGCTCTGTTCTGATGACTGCCTTCTGGTCCAAGTATAGGTTTCGCATTAGAATGATCAAGTGTTCTGACTAGGAATGATAAAAGGTAATTTCAGGCCTTTGAGCTGTAGTGCTCAAGAATAGTATTGAATATACCATGGACTACTAGAAGAACATACAAGTTTGTCCTAGAGAGGGTGATACCAGTTTGTTCCTTGGAGGCAAAGATTCTGAAGCTTCATATGACATACTTTGGACTTGTTGCAAGGTTGCACCAGTCCTTGGAGAGGGATGCTATGCTTGGTAGTGTGGCGGGACAGTGCAAGAAAGGAAGACCCTGGATAAGATGAATTGATTCAGTGACAAGGGAAATGGGGGTAGGTGTGTCAGAGACAATAAGATTGGTATAAGATAGAGCAGGGTTTAGGGCTATTGTCCATAGAGTTGGTATGAGTCCCAGGAAACTTGACGGCACATAACAACAAGAATATTCTTATTTTATATTCAGAAAAAAACCCTAAATTATCAAACTGTGTTGGGTCATTAGATATTTAGCTTTAACTTTATAATATTTTCAGTATCTTTTAAAGATTTCAACAACTCTGAGGTTAATGAAATAAGTTATATTACATTTTAAAGCTGTAAGTAACACAGGAGTAATTTCACTGTTTTTGTTAATTTTAATGGGTACTGTTTTTAACAAGATTATTTTTAAAAACTTCTCCAAGAGTGAGAATCTTTTACAAAAACAAGGAGATGAATAACTGATAAATTGGTGAAATATTTTCTGTTTTATTTCTGAATTTGTTTTGATGTTTGAATTAACTGTCACTGACCTCTCTAGCAGTAAATATTAAGTTCATGGAATCATTTGTTGCATAAAAAATAACTGAATGATGAAAAATGTAAGACCCAATACATATTGCAAATCTTTACACTTCCTTAATGAATACTGTTTTAGTTGCCAAATGGAAGCACACATAACCTTAAATTACTTCTGTTCCCATCTTTCTCATCAGCCTCACTTCATATGCTATGTAATAGGGTCATAGACCCTAGTATAAGGAACTCTACTCTAGACTGTAACTGAGTGAAACAGTAGAACAATTCTGATAGTGAAAAATTAAATATCTAATCTGAAATTTCCACTTATTTCCAGAGCTATATGCCATATATATGTAATTACCATTAAACTAGAATATAGTTTAAATAACTGTGAATATAAATATACAAAGCCACCTGGTTAAGAAGTAACAGATGATTTACTTGACTGAATGTTCTATCAGGTTCAGAGTATAATTTTTGGTCAATGGTAGTGAAAGTTGTATGTAAAAACTCTCCTCACTCTTAACCATGATGAGGAAGTTGAAGAATTGTCAATTACAGTTCACAGAACCCTATAAAATAAAGGGAAATTGCTATCACAAAACTTTTAATACTTTTTATGGAAGCAGACAGCCGCATCTTTTGACAGTAGAGTACGTAGTGGATCTGAATTTCCAACCTTTTGATTTTCACTTATGTATTAAATGTTGCACTAAAAGTAATCTTTTGAAAAATTGTACAGCTTTCACTTTCTTCATGCAGCAGTAAGTTTTAAGGTAATTAATTAAAGTTTGTTTTGAGCAGTTCCATCTCTGTCCTTTAAAAACTTATCTTAGTAATGTTTACAGTAACTTTATTAGTTATGACACATGTCATTCCATCCTGATATATTAGAGGAAGTTCTGCATGTACACATCCTCTTCTGAAATAGTTACATAGTAAATGGTATATTTTCTAATATGGTGTTATGGTAATGGAAAGAGGTTCATGTAAGTTCTCTTCTGGTATTTTTCTGTGGTTTCATGTAGTCATAATTTTTTTTTCCAAGCATGATTTACTTTTTTTTTTTAGTTTCTCATAATTACTTTTTTTAAAAAATAGAAAAAAATTCCTTCATTAGTATACAATTCCCATGTCCCTTCCTCCCACCCCCCAGCCCGAGTACACTTCTCTATGCAACCTTAATTCTGGATTCCTGT
>NW_006399763.1:28751250-28765359 GCF_000299155.1 Elephantulus edwardii | reverse complement strand
AGGTTCCAGAGCTGATGTGCATAGGGTGGCTATGGGTCACAGGCGACTCGATGGCACATGACAACAACTAGTTATTAAATTTTGAGCATCCTGGTACAGTTATTTGTCCACTGAAAGAAAATTGTGTGATAAGGATAGAAAGCACTCTCTTGGCAAGAGTAATATGATCACTCCCTTGTTCATATGGTCTGGGAAGTCAAATATCACCAGTCCTTGCTAAATCCACAGTAATTGTACATAACAGATGTGTTAAGTTGAATTATGTTTCCCCAAAACACATGTTGTAAATGGAATCTCTATCCTTATGCTCTGGTGTCATAGACTACAAGTAGTTATACCAGTCCTCACCTATCTGATGCTTGGAATCCACTGGTGCTTCTACAGGAGAAAGACAACCAACTCTCCAGTGTAACTTACTCCTTTGGAAAATCTACTCTATCAACAGTTATGATTCAAATTTGTCTCTAAGGTTATAATATCATAGGATAGAGTGGGGTTTTTTTCTTATGCTAATAAGACAGTACGTTGAAGATATGCTTTTAATAAACTTATTGAGATATAAAAGAGAAGATTAAGTAAGCAAACAGGAAAGTCCAGAGTGTGTGGAAGATTCATATAAGACAACCAAGGAATCCAGGAATGAAGAGTCAAGGAACTTTCCCCTAAGAAAGAGAGAGGCAGAGAAGAGACAGAGATGAGGGAGAGAGAGAGAGAGAGAGAGAGAGAATATATGAATCTTTCCCGTAGAGTTAGCACTCTGAATTTAGACTATAAAACTTCTAGTCTTCCCCTAAAGCTAATACTCTGAAAACCACCTAACTTATGAACATACAAGTTTCTGTTTGTTAAAATTACCCGATTTTTGGTAGGTTTCTTATAGCAGCACCAGATAACTAAGACAATTGGAGACAATGAATGAGGGAATAAGTTCATAAACAGTGATGTAATGTTGTTTGGAAAAAATGGTGAAAGGAATAGTAGGGGGGAAAACACAGCATTTGCTATAGTGCCTTCATTAATTCAATGTTTAAAAATATTTTTTTGTTGAATCAAGTGGAGGACAAGGCATACATGTTCTTTTTTTAGGGGGGGGAGGAAATCAATGGACTAGTTAGTGGTCTTCTATAACACTATAATTCTGAGGATTCAAATCCTCTTCAGTCATCTTTACTAATTGTCCAGTTCTCAGATGCATGGCCAATGGCCGGAAAGATCAAGACCTGAATTAGAAGCACCTTAGTTTCCAGACTGACATCATTGCTCTTTAGTATGTTGGAATGGTCTCTGTTAGCAAATTTGTCAAACACAATACATCTCCGGATCACCTGACTTTTGGTAACAAGGGTTTTGATTGTGGAGCTAAATAAGATGAAATCCTTGACAATCCCAATCCTTTAACCATCTACCATGATGTTGTCTGTTGGTCCAGTAATAAGAACTTTTATTTTCTTGATGTTGAGATGTAATCCACACTGACATCTTTGGTCTTCTGCAGAAATGTTTCAGGTTCTCCTTTCTGAAATCAAGATTCTTCCATCTGCATAGCACAAGTTGTTGGTAAGTCTTCCTTAGGACAAATTATTAAATAGACAAAGTAGTTAAATGGTAAGTGCTCTGCTAGCAAAGTAGAGCCTGCTTTAGGAGAACATAGAGTACTTAATGCAAATTTTTGAGGTTATAAAAGGTTTTAAATGGAGGTGGCGTCAAATGAGTTCTGGTTTTAACTTCCTGCTCAAATACTAGCCACTTGTCAAAACTCACTCATCGCCTTTAACTTACAGTAACTTTTTAGCAGGCTTCCATGCCCATAATCTTTGCAGTGGGATACTGATCATCTTTTTCCATACAGAGCTGCTGGTGGATACAAACTCCTAGATGTATGACCTTTTGATTTGCAGCACAACAAGTTATGGTCTATGGGTAGTGTTAGCCTAAAATGTGGGGGTTTTTTTGTTGTTGTTGTTTTTTGTTGTTGTTGTTGTTTGTTTGGTTTTGCCTTTTTGTTGTTGCTGGGCTTTGTTTTTTGTTTTGTTTGTTTTGTTTTTGTGGTTTCTCTGGTTTCTTTTTTGGCCATTATAAATAGCCCCTTCTGGTCTCCAGCTACCTTAAGTGTAAGGCACATGGTCCCAACAGCTGTGGGACTAGGATAAGAAAAAAGAATACTTCCCACATTGGGTAACAAGATTTGGAGTGAGCAGGACTTGTTTGTAGCAAGACTTGAGAGATGGTATGAGAGCCTGGTAATGATAGTGTAAAGAGTACAGAGGAACTGTGGCAAGGTATAAGCAGAGGCACTCTGAGATAAAGGCTGCAGTTAAAGGTTTGTGCTCTTCTTTCTGAATGCTTGAAGGAGATGGTGACTTATAACTGCTCTAAGTAAAACCTTGTTGGATGATTTGGATTTGACTGGTAAACTGAAACCAGAGCCTGGACTAATTGATGAACTTTACCTTGGAACAGGTGGGCTGAAACTTGGTGGTATTCTTTGCCTCCCCCACTCTCCAACTTCCTTCCCTAATTAATCTCATTATTGGTATCATAGTTGTGAGTATGTGAGTCAGTAAGGAATTAACTAACCTCCTGCTATTGCTGTGACTCTAGAGGAATCATGGGGTTAGTCTTACCTGATCTTATCTTCTTTCTCTTATGAAACAGTGAGGGGGTGTGTTATTTTCACTGCCTTTGGTCCTTTCAGAATGACACTCACAGTCCTGTGCCTCTTTGTCTTGCTTTCTGCTCATTAGACAGACACTATGTGATCAGAGTTTTTTTATGTACTGATATGTACCTACCTGACATGCACTCAGGCAAATTATAAAGTTTCTTGTGGTAAAATCGGAGGTAATAATACTTTTATAATTGTTATAATTAAATAAGAATATGCATGTAGAGTCCATAGCCTATGATACATGGGATGAAATAAAAATAACATTTTAAAAATTTTTTTCTTTAGTTTTTCCAAATGGATATGGCAGAAAAAGTTGCATTTAAGTTAAAAGTTGTAGGATGCACCAAATCAAACCAAAACCAAACTCACTGCTGTTAATTCACCCTATAAACAACAGATCTGAACTCACCCTACGCTGTGCTATTCTAAGGATCTCCATCGAGGCTCAAGTCCATTACTGTAGTTCTGTGTCAATCCACCTTATTAAGGATCTTCCGCTCATTCACTTGCTGAAAGTTAAGATATCTTGAAACACTTATTGATGAAGATTATAGACTATAACCTTCAGTATGTGTTACATCAATATGTAAAATACTATAATAATTGAACCAACAAGCAACATCGTTATAAATGGAGAAAAGATTGAAGTTGTCAAAATATCATTTTCCTTGTATACTCCTTATAAAAGCATAACTGACAATGTCAAATATTTCTGGAATTTTCAAAATGTATGTATTTAAAATGTATTGAGAAGGTGAATTTTGGAAAAGAAAGAATATTTCAGTGTATTAAAAAATAGATTGACAGATAAATAGCAATGGATTGATAAGTAAATGATGGAAAGTTGAAATAAGCAATTTAGTTTTCCCTAAAATTTTGTAATGTGGAAGGCTAAAGTAGGGATTGAAGAAAGAAGTGAGATTCAGAGTTCTGTTGTTTGGTTTTGTTTTGGTTTTTGTTAAAGATTTGATTTCATTATTAGTTTGCATACAGTCATTCAAATTCATTGTGTTTTATACATGAACATCACATTTTGTACTATCATTTATATTTCATTTATGTACATTGTGGGATTTTTGTGTTTATTTTTTCTTTTCTACTAGTTTATTTACAATGTTTGAATACATTGTTTTCAAGAACAAATTCTTTCAATTTCACAATGACAAAGTTTAACAGGGAAGCAAGTAATAAATGTTGTAGAGGATGTGGCAAGAAAGGAACTGTTATATATTGTTGGTCGGATTGTAAAATGGTACAACCATTATGGGAGGTAGTTTGGTGCTTCCTCAAAGAAGCTGAACATAGAAATTCCATATGATCCAAATATTCCACTACTTGGGATATACCTTGAGAAAACTAGACCTGAGGCCCAAACTGAGATTTTTACACCAATGTTCACAGCAGCATTATTCACCATTGCAAGAACATGGAAACAGGCCAAATGTCCAACCACTAATGACTGGATTGAGAAATTATGGGAAATTCACACAATGAAATACTAGGTAACACATAGGAGCAATGATTTTTTAAATTATTACTTAACTTGGGAAGGACTGGAGAACATTGTGCTTAGTGAAAGAACTCAGTCCCACAGTATAAATATTGTATAAAACCATTATTGTAGAATAAGTATAAAGATCCAAGAGGGGCATGTTGGGTTTTATACAATCACACATATACATTTCCATTTAAATAATTCATTACCATTGATATGTGTCTATTATTGCCCCATTTTTTCAAATCCACATTGAATTTTTCCTATTTCTTCACCCCCTCACATCAACCATTCTCCTATCCCTGTGATTTTTCTCCCTTTCCTTTTTCTGTTCCTCATCACTTCTAACTCTTCTTCTTTTCAACCTTTATACATATCTTTCTCAGTTTTCCTACTATTTTCACAGTAGTGGTCTCAGGCAGTATTTGTCCTTTCTGTTTTTGAATTATTTCAGTCACAGAATGTTCTTTAGATATGGTATTTTTAAAAAATTGTTGTCCCTTAGTATCTTTTATTGTAAGAAATATTTAAATTGGTGAAATTCTAACTGGAATGTCTGTACATATGGTTTTATTGAAAAATAAAGCAGTAAAATGTCACAGGTCAGGCAAAGTATCTCTCTTTCATACATAAGTTAGTATGATTCTGAATTGACTCAATGCCTCCTAACTAAAACAATAATAGCAGGTGAAATGCAAAATAAGACATCAGGAGAAACAGCAGAGCAAATACAGACAATTGATAGTAATACCTTTAAGAAAAAATGCATCCCTTTATTCTGGAGTAACAAGGAACAGGAAATGATACTATAGAACAGGAAAAGACATAGTAGGGACTGTCATACAAATCTAAATTCGGCACCTTTCTGGTGATTTGAATCCACTAGTGGATCCACATGAGAAAGATAGAGTATCTCCTCTTATGTAATTTACAGCCTCAGAAGCCCAATGGAGGATCAACTGTAAGTCAGTTCCAAAAGGTGAGTGGTTGTAAACAAACATTATTGTTTTCAAAGCATGGTATGCATATTTAAATTTCCATTATTTATGTGTGAGTAAAGTGATTTTTTTTATGAAAAAAATAACTTTTATTTTATTGAGAATTTTTTTTAAATGTTTCTTTTTTATTATAGGAAGCTCTGGTGGTCCTGTGGCAATAAGCTGTGCTGCAATCCTGAAGGCATGTGGTTCAGGGCCACCAGCTGCTCCACTGGAGGATAGGCAATCTCTTCCCATTTGGGTAACTGCCTCTGAAAACCTGTTGGAGGCTCAATTATGGGTAGGTTCCAACTCTACTGTACACAACAACTATAATACTTGATAATGTAAAATTTTAGAATTTTTTCATATTCCACAGATTCTTACTTTACTGCCACTGCTCTTTCAAATGATTTTAACTTGAGCCTTGAGACATTCCAAAATAATGTAAACCACTACTACTTTTCAAAACTATCAGTATGGTAATTTAATGACTGACCTTCCTGGGTAAACGTTGCATGTTTGTAGAATTAGGGGAGGAGAAGTCAAGTCAAACATCAGTATAATCACTCCAAATAAAGGGCCCTAGTTATTAGCTGAACACAGCAGTGAGAAAGGCTGTTAGCTTCCTGGTCAAACAGGAAATACTACCTGAAAACTTATATTTGTTTAAACTTAACTGACTTAAGTTTACTATGATAATATTAGCATCTGTGTTATATTAATATGACATGAAAGAAACCAAATTTTTAGCCAGAGGCTATTATTGGGGTGGGGGAAGAGCTGATTTTTGCATTCCAGTATATAGTACCTTACTATAAATGAGAAGGGAAACTTAGATTTGAATTGAAATGACATTGACATGAATATACCCCTATCAACTTGAGGTTATAGCTGCACTCCCATACTCTTTTACAATTTGCAAAGGGGCTGTTATTGCAAATGTTATTTTTTCCAATAAAGAGACAGCTCATTAGATCTCATTACTAGTCAGCAGCTGTCGCAGAATATAGATTTCCAACTTGGAGCAATACATCTTTTCACAAATGCTTTCACTGAAAATGTGGAAAAGATCTATTTCATCATTAACCTCCAGCGACATTATACATGGCTGCACTTACACCTTTGGCTTTTCTGCAGCGCATTTCATAGTTTAGTAACTTTAAGTTGAATAATTCAAGTTCCTTCTAAATGTAGTGCTTCCTTCCTAGGAATTCTAAAGGGATACAGAAAGCTACTTCCCCTCCCCCCCCCGCAACCAGTAAAATGTTATTCTGAGACTTGGATATGGTCAATAAATCAACAAATATGGTTTTAGTGCATTCTTCTTACCAAGATGCTGAAAATGGAAAAAGAGGGTGGGGAGAAAAAAAATATAATCTAATTTTACCTGGGCTCTTCTTGGGGAAATAAAGTATAAACAATAAAAGCATCCATACATGACATGAATTAAACAATATTTGAAGGCAAGGATGTAAGAAAAGTTGCACATAATATACACAATTTTTTGTTACAAGATTTACAGGAAGAATAAATTCTCTGTGAAAATAATTAATCATCGTGGACATAAAACGTCAGTTAAGATTTTCCAGAAGTAAAATGATAGTTTCAACACTGGATATTTTAAGCACTGGAGAGAAAGAGAATTGTTACACATGTATAAGAGACAGAAAGAGGTGTGCTTATGTGTGTATGTGTGCAGGAAACAGGTGGCATTGAAGTCTGATGTAGACTATAAGAGTATAAAGAAGTATAATAAAAAGAGAACATTGTTGAAACCATTTACACTGATGGTATGAGAACAGGGTTCAGTTAATACAAGAATAGTTGTAAGACGCTGCACTGCAATCTCAAATCCACTTGATTTATACATGGTTTAAATCTACCAGTTGCTTAGCAGAAGGATAGGAAATCTTCTCCCATGTGATTTACAGTCTCTGAAAACCCACTGCAAGGTAAACTATGGGTTGGTTCTGACTTGATGGCAAATACTAACAATAGTTGGAAATACAGTGTGAATTCGCGTATATAATACCTTATATACCTGATGGTATCACAACATCATGTTAGTCACCCAGTACAATAAACTGAGACAAGTGCTATATCCATAAGAACAAACTTTGTAACAAACAAATATACATCACAAAACAAACACATATGCTTTTGGAAAAAGAAAACAAATTATCTGGCCTGGTACACTGTCTTTGCCAGACCAGCAGGAGATTGAAGTTAGTCAGGTCAGACTTTCTCCTTATTCAAATGGTGACTGATGTCTAAAGAGATGAGTATAGTCATAGGTTGCATTTCTTCTGGTCTAGGGTGTGTCAAGGGGTGGGGCGCCTCATCTGGGGAAGAGTATCTACTGACCTCAAGGATCTAATCAAAGTGCTAAGGAACAAGGATGTCAGTTAAAAGGTTTGATTCAAGCCATGATATTTACAATTGTTTCCTATATATCTGAAAATTGGGAAATAAGTAAGAACTTCTAATAAAGAATCACTACCTTTGGATGTCAGAGAAGAGTACTGAATATCACACGGACCACAAAAAGAGTCTGTAACTTAAAGAAACTGTAATTAGCCTAGTGTTTGGAATCACGGATAATGAAACTTCATCTCGCATATATTTAACATATTATTAGAATGGAAAAATTCTTGGAAAATGTAATTATGCTAGTAGAGATACAGGATCAGCAAAGGAAAAGAAAAATCTCAACAACATGGTTTGACACAGTAACAGTAACAGTGGACTTGAGCATTTTAAAGCTCATGAAGATGGCACAGGATAGAGCAAGCTTTGAATCTGTTGTTCAAAGGGTCACTGTGATTTGTAGTTAATTTAATATCACATAACAGCAATAACTAAATAAAATCAAAATTTTGGATATTTACCTTTGAAAATGGAGAATTCATTTCAGAGATAAGAAGCCTAGAAGATGAAATTGTCACCAATGACTAAGGAAACAGGAAAAAAATCCTGAATTTTGAAAACAATTCAGTAATCATATCATTATAAAAGATAGAAGTTTTTATATAACTGTAAAGAAAACATATAAAAAGTTAAAATTGTTTTAAAGACATTTTGCAATAGTTCTGGGAATTTTGTGTATATTAAAAATGAAGATCAAGAATGAGCATCAAATACTTATATCTCTGGTTCAACTATTTCATATCAGTCAATTCCAACCACCAACACTGTAGGGATTCTAAGGCTGTACATTTTTAAAGAAGCCATATCCTTCTCCCATACAGTAGATGTTGACTTTAAATCAGCATTTTTAAAATTAATAACAGAGTGCTTTACCACTGTGCCAGTAAGGCTCTTTTATATATAGGTATAGATACAGATCTATGATATACAGGTATGGGCTTTGGTGGTGTAGTCTGTAACAAGGTTGTGCTGCTACCCAAAGCCTGTACATATCAGGCCATTCAAATCCACCTGCATCTCTTCAAGAAAGAGATGAGCAGTCTCATACAGCTCAGAAACTCTTCAGTAGATTGCTATATGTCAGAACAGACTTGAAGGCAGTGTTTTTTGAGTAAGTTATATCTATGTGTCATAGATATATGTATTTACAATATAATTTTATAAAAGCATATTTAATAAAAATCATGGTATCCTTTTTATTCCCATTACTTATTCAGGTTGTTATATTTTGAGTTTGCTGTGTTGGGTTTTTTGTTTTGTTTTTTTTCCCCCCACCTGTCTTTCTTCATGATCCACATATTTCCTGGAATTTCAGAAAGTATAACACTCTGCACTTGAGGGAAGTACCTCTCCTCTATGTCCCCACAGCTCTCTATCTCAGCAGAAAACATATTTTACTGAATGATGCTTGAAGGAAGAACTAGCTGTTAGCCTTCTCTAAAAATGTATGAGTTCTATGAAGGAAAGTGTGCTCTTTTACATCTCTGTATTTTTATTATCCAGAAAATTTCAGAGTTGATTATAGATTTGTCAATAATCTCCTTGGACTTTCATGAATATTAATTTAAATATGCTAGCAGAAATAATAACCTATTGAAGAGTTAGGTATAAATCAATTCTGACTGGATAGTACATATAACCATTTTTATCAATAATTTTAAGTTCAAAGAAATAAAATGTTTGAAAATATAACACTTAATCAACACTATTACTTGGCTTTTTTTTTCTTCTTAAGCTTTTTTTAAAAATAATTTTAATGAGCATTTTACAGAGATTTTGGATTTCCATTCATTCATGGCTGCACTTCTCTCCCCCTCCCACCCAGTTCACTCCTCTCTTTTAAAAGTAAAAGAAACACTCCCTCCCTGGGACACAGTCACCCCACATCCATCCCACCGCCCCAAGTACATTCCACTATGCAACCTTAATTATAGACTCTTGTGATAACCATAATATCCTTGGGTTTTTAAAAATTTATCAAAAAATGTTATTCCAGTCATTCTTGTTGCTGTTGTTGTTGTTAGGTTCTGTCTAGTTGTAGACAACTCATAGCGACCCTATGAATGGAAGACCTGAGCACTGGTCATAGAGTTTCTAGAGGCAAGCCATTTCGGAAGTGGGTGCCACTCCTGCTTGTTTTAATTGGAAAGCTCCAGCAAACACTGTCCACCATGGGTAACCATTATCACACTTGGCACATCAGTGTCAGTTTTTAGCATCACAGCAACCACAAGTTACCTCTGTACAGCAATGCACAGACCAGTGCTACAGCACCTAGAAGAATGTTTCACAAAAAAAATAATTTGAACCAGGCCTGAGGGCCGCAGATTAAAATCACCCACGCTGGCCTTGGTTACATAACTTTCTGTCCACTAGGCCAACATAGATCTATGTTATCAATGTTATTGTTGTTAGGTGTCATTGAGGCATAGACGACTCATAGCGACCCTGTGAATGGAAGACATGAACACTGTTCAGAGTTTCCGGATGCAAACCATTTTGGAAGTAGATGCCACTCCTGCTTCCAAACTTGGATTTTTGGTTATTTTATTTTTCATATTTAAAAAGTTTATTATTTATTTATTCATATCATAATTAACAGGGAACTCTGATGGCCTAGTGGCAAGAAGCTGCACCGCAATCCCGAAGGCATGCGTTTCCAGGCTCTGTGAGAGAAGAATGGCCTCTCTCCTCTATTCCATTAACTGTCTCTGAAAACCAGCCAGAGAGTCAGCTATGGGCCAGTTCAGACTTGATGGTTCAAAACAACAATTCACTTTTTTTTCTTTTCTTTTTTTTTTAAATTAATTTTAATGAAAGTTTATAGAGATTTAGGGTTTCTATCATTCATGAATCGGTATTCTTGTCATTACAGAAGTCTAGAGTGAAAGCTGCATAGTGGAGTGGACTTTGGGGGAGAGATTGCATAACAATGAGAGTTTTTCTTTTCAAGGAGAAATAATTGGGGGGATGGGGGAGAGAAGTACTTCCAAGCTTGTTTTAATCAGGAAGCTTGACCAAACACTGTCCACCATGGGTAACCATGAAGAGAAAACGGTGTGGATCAATATTACCAAGTTCCAGATTTCATTAATTTAAGTAGATGAATCATAAATTGTTCTCTAATGCCTACTCATTACGTCATTAATAAAATCAAGGGAAGCTTGTCTATAGGGTAAACAATATTCTATTTTCTAACAGCATCTGTTCTGGTGGCCTAGAGGAAAGAAGCTGTGCTGCAATCCTGAAGGCATGCAGTTTGAGGCCACCAGCTGCTTTTAGGGAGAGAAATGGGCCATCTCCTCCTGTGGGATTAATTGATTCTAAAAACCTGCAGGAGGGTCAGCTATGGGTCAGTTTGACTCTATGGTACACAACAACAACAACAACAACATCAGTACGATGTACTTTATAAATGCAAGTTTTATATCTGTCTCCTCCCCTTTACGATCTCTGAAACCATACTGGAGGGTCAGTTATGATTCACTAAGAGTAATGAGATGTTTTTGCTTTTGTTACTGTTTTATAAGCGTGATACTCTAGTGGTCTGATCTGTAGGGAGTTGTGATGGTATCGCAAGTGCTGGAACCTCTCTGGTGGTTTGAATCCATCAATAGCTCCACGGGAGAAAGATTGCCGATCTCTTCATGTGATTTGCCATCTCAGAGCTCCAGTGGAGAGTCAGCTATGTATGTTCCATCTTGACAGTAATGATGATCTGAATTTTGAGTGGAACAATTACTACTTAACTTCATTTAAAGGAGTTAAGTACTTGAATTGCATGATAATGTTGAGTATTCTACGTTTAGTTGAATGTATTTTTTTTAATTTAAATGCTGTGAGTCTAATAAAAGCATGCTGATTTCATAGTAGTAAAATTTTATAAACTATGGATCCTAGGGTATATAGTTTGTTTACATGGGAGATATTGAATATATGGAGATTATAATATTGAATAAATCTTGAAAAATAGCAGATAAAAAATCTCAATAGGTAGGATTTTTTCTTACATATTTTTTTATAAAAAATAGTTATTTAAAGCAATATTTTTAAATTTGCAATATCATTTACAAAGAGAACAGGTCAATCTATGTTTGACAATGGGGTTTCTTTCTTTGCTTTGAGAAAGGTCTACTTTTCTACTTGGTGACGCTATTTTTTTCTACCAGTCTGTGTCTTCCATAAGTAAATGAGGTCAATTAGAAAATTCTAAGTTGATTCAATTAAAATCATGTTATCATTTTGTTTTAATTTAAACTTTCCTTTTAAAAATACTATTTTGGTTTACTAAATCATCTGCATTGTTATAATTGCAATCAGATATAGTAGCATGGTATAGAACACCTTGCAATTTTGCTATTACTTGAAGGGTGGTGTTGGGTTTTGGCCAACAAATAATGTATATTTTCTTTCTAAGTTAAAATTATTCACCTGTTGGAAATGAGATAAAAGCCAGCCTTTTTTTTAATTTACAGCCTGACTGGAAGTAATTTAGTTAGATTTTTCTAGTGTTTTGTCAAACTGAGACAATTATATCTAATTTGCTATTCCCTGTTGTTTATAGGTATTCTTTTGTAACGGAAACATTATCAATAAGAAAAATATGATGTTTCAGTACTCTAGATTTCCATTATTTGTTTCATGTCAAACTTGTAAAACTAAATTAAAAAGAAGGGCAACAGTCTCATCATGCCTTTCCTTAAAATTAGGGAAAAATAATATTTAGAGTAATTTTTAATCCTAGGATTTGAGTGTTATTTGCCAGAATTAAGAAAATAAATTTAAAGCTGAATATAAACATTAACATCATGTAGTTCAGAAGTACTTGACACCATACTGTACATTTAAGCACAAGTATCTTTTCACTATCATTATAACTAATAATTCAGTAAGAACACAGATTTTTGAAGTTTATTTCTAGTTTTACCAAGTACTTAGTTCATCAATTTATGAGTTTAGTGCATTCTAGAGTTTATATCAATGATGCAATTACTGCTTGCTTAAATACATAATATTTAGAGCTCTCATTTTTTTAATCTGTTTCATTTTCCCCAGTATATCTGAAAAACAGGATTGACAGAGATTTAAATAGAATCTCATATGGTGTTTAGACTATATTTTTCCCACTAATGCTTGATGAAAAAGTGGAGTTTATAACTAATTCTCTGTAGCTATTTTTCCCCAAAAAAATATCTCTTTTGTATAGTTTTACTCATTTTTACACACAATTTGATGATTTTTAATAACAATTTATTAAGACTTTTTTGGCCTCCCAAAATATTGCTAATCATGAGCTTTGCCAAATAGACCATTAGCCCTTGATAATTTGTTTCAGTTAAAATCTCTACTTACAATAAATGATCAATTCCAAATAGACACAATAATAGCATGCCATTTAGGTAGTTTGGACCTTTATCCATATAGAGTAAGTATCTTCTCCCAATCTCTCCCCCTGCCCAGTATTGTTTAATTCTTACAAGATATTAACTAAATTTCAAGGTTAAATAATAAGAAATCTTACAATAAATAATAGTCAAAATACCCAAAGCAGAAGTAAATGCATAGTAGAAGAATAATTTCTAACAGAAATAAAAGCCCAAAGTAGTAATTTTATCATCATAATATAAAAGAATACTGGGCACATTGAAGTGTGGGAAGGGAGCTACCTGTGACTCTCCTGGAAAGAATCTGGATCAGCTGAGGGACTTGTTCACTTGGTCAAGCCACAGATCACCAAAGACAATAATACACTTTAGGAGAAAAAGGCCACATTCCGGCAAGATTCTCACAGGGCTGTACTACAGACCAGAGAGGACCCAAAAGACTTTAGGAAAGACAAACTGTTCTGCTGCATAGGCTCAGAAAGGCTTTCAAGTAGAATAAGCTCCCTACTCCCCAAAACAAACCATTTTAAGCCTGCAGCTAATCAGTAGCTTCATAAAGTCAAAGAACTTCACCAACTTATGTGGACACTGCAGAAAAAGCCTAACACATACCAAGAAAACTTTACAAGTTAAGAATGCAGCAGGCAGCTTCAAACATTGAGGAAAAAAATAACTCAAGCCTTCTCCTAAAAAAAAAAACAAAACCAAAACACCCCAGAATATACTGCAGACCTAATGAATACCAGAGATAAGGAGGCCGAAGAAATATATCAACATGAAGTTGTACGAACAGCTACAGAAAGAAGGTACAAACTAAGGAAGAAAGAATGGAAGCCATAAATAAAACAAATGTCTTAAAGACAAGAAGCCACAGAAATATATTGACATGTAGGACCATAAACAACTACTGAATAAACTGCAAAAAATGAAAGAAAGAATTAAAACAATAGATAAATATATAGAAAAATAAAAATTCATCACAAGACAGAGGATATAGACAACACAGTATGAAAAATGTAACATAATGTGTAAAAATGAAATGCAGAAAATCAAGACTGAAATGATGGAAGTCTCCAGCATACTGGCAGGACCAAAAAAAAAAAAAAAAAAAAAAATAAAAGAAAAGGAACAGAGAGTCTATCAGTTGGAAGAAAA
>NW_006399763.1:28727253-28751150 GCF_000299155.1 Elephantulus edwardii | reverse complement strand
AAGCAAACTAAAATAAAAGGAACAGAGAGTCTATCAGTTGGAAGAAAACAATTTTAAAGGAAACATACTAGACTAAAAACGGAAGACAGAAGGAAGCATTATAATGATGTAAATAATATAAAAAAACAACATTTATATAATTAGAACTTGAGAAAACAAAGTGAGCAGAAAAGTACTGATAAAATTTTGAAAGATGTATGACAAGAAAACATTCTAGGTATCATGAAAAATGAGGAATTCCACATTCAAGAAGCTCAGTTTACCCTAAACAGACTATAAATCAAAAGAGAAACTTTAAGACATCATAGTTAAACTCTCCAAGATTGAAGATAAAGCTAGAATAAGAAAAGCGTCAGGAGAAAAAACAAGAGCCACCTACAAAGGAGAACCAGTAAGATTCAGTTCTAATTTTCAGCAGAAACCATGGAAGCAGGAAAACAATGGGATGGCATATACAGAAGACTGAAAGAAAACAATTGTCAGCTGAAGATCCTACACTAAGCAACACTGTCCATTGAATATGAAGGAGAAATTATGACATTTGCAGAAAAGCAAGAATTTAAGGAATTTGTGAAAACAAGTTCAACTCTACAAAAAGTTGTAAGGCAAGTCCTTCACACAGAGATAGCAAAGGAAAGTAGACAGACCATAGTAACCAAATAAAACAGAAAAAGAAATACAGCAAAATGATGGCAATAAACCCTAGCCTGACAATAATATAATTAATGTGAATTACTCAAAAGCACAAATAAAGAGGGAAAGAGTAAAGAATGGGTAAACAATAACAACAACAAAAAACACCAACAACAAAATCCAAAACCAAAAAAAACCCCAAAACACCAAATAAACAAAGCCCATCACCTACAAGTGATTTCTCTAAAAACAAGTAAAAGGATAGTTTAAAAATAAAATGCTGGAAAAACACATACCAAGCAAATGTCATCCACAAACAAATAAGAGTGGAAATACTAATCCAAGATAAAATGGACTTCAGAATGAAAGCTGCCATATAAGATGAGGAAAGGTGATTGAAGTCACAATAGATAAAGAAGATATTACCTTGATCAACATCTATGCACCAAATGATAGACATGAAAATATATAAAACAATAATTAACACCTTCAAGAGACAGCACCACAATAATGGTGGAAGATCTTAGCACACCACTCTTAATAAAGGATAGGTCAACTAGGAAAAAACTTTTAAAAGATGCAGAAGATCTAAACTATATAGTTAACCAATTTGATTTTGTGAATATATTCAGGATACTTCATTCAACTGAAACTCAATTTATTTTTCAAGTGCACATGGTACTATCTCTGGAATTGATCTTATATTAGGACAAAAAGCAAGCCTCAACAATTTTTTAAAAAAGAATTGAAATAATACAAAGTATCTTTTCAGACTACAATTCCATAAAACTAGAAAGTAACAAAAAAGAAGATAAACCTTATATAACAATCCACATGGAAGTTAAATAACACCCTGGCAGAACATTATTGGGTTGTGTTGCTGTGTTGTTATGTGCCATTAAATTAATTGCAACTTGTAGTGACCCTATGTAGTACATAAAGCCAATACAAAGCCAATCTGTCTCTGACATACCTACCCCCCATTAACCAACTTACTATGTCAACCCATGTCCTCCAGAGTCTTCCTGTCCAGTATTACCCCTCCACCTTTCCAAGTATGTTGTCCTTCACCAAGGACTAGTCCCTCCTGGCAACATGTCCAAAGTAAAGGAGACAGAACTTCAAAATCCTTGCCTTCAAGGAGCAGTTTGATTTCACCTTCTCCAGAACACACATTTTTGTTTTCTTGACAGCCCATGGTATTGTCAATATTCTTCTCTAAAGCATAATTCAAAGGCATCAATTTTTGCTCTGTTATTCTTAGTCACTGTTCCACTCTCTGATGAAAAACAAGTAATTGTGAAGACCATGGTCTGAATCAAATACACGTTAGTCTCTAGCCTGACATTGTTGCTCATTAGCAATTTAGAGAGGTCCTTTCCAGCATATTTCCCTAATTCAATTCACTTTTAGATATTTTGACTACAGGTACCGACAGTTTTCACTGTGGAGTAAGGCAAGCTGAAATTGTTAACACCTTCAATCTCTTCTCCATCGATCATGATGCTTCCAATTGGCCCAATGGTGAGAATAGTTGTCTTCTTAATGTTGAGTATATATATATATTTCATTATAAAATATTGCTTTGACATGTTCTATTTAACTCCTTAATATCCTGATTTCTTCTCTTTTCCTTGCTGTCTTGGCACTCTAGTGCAATATTTAGAGTCTCTTTTGATATGAAGTAATTGTTTTGTGCCTTTGAGTTACTTGAATGCAAAGCAACCCTACGTACAATAGCTATGAAACCTGTCCTATCTTGTGCCAAATTTAGGTGTGTCTCTGACACACCCAACCTCATTACTCCAGTCACTGAATCAACCCATCTCATCGAGGGTCTTCCTCTCTTTGCCTGTCTCTCTACCCTTCCAAGCATGATGTCACTCTCCAAGGACTGGTCCCTCCTTGCGACATGCTCAACGTATGTCAAATGAAGTCTCAGAATTATTGTCTCCAAGAAGCAGCCTGGTTTCACCCTCTCCTGGCAGTGCACGGAATATTCAACACTCTTCTCCAGCACCACAGCTAAAAGGCATCAATTCTCTTTCTATCATCCCTAGTTATTGTCCAGCTCTCTGACACATAGCAAATAATTGTTAAAACTATGACCTGGAAAAGGTGCACCTTAGTCTACAGACTGATGTCATTGTTTTTCAATACTCTGGAGAGGTCCCTGGCAGCTGACTTTTCAAATACAATTTGTCCTTGATTTTCTGGTGGGGGTTATCAAGAGTGTTGATTGTGGAGCCAAACAAACTAGGGCTGTTAATGATCTCAATCTCTTCACCATCTATCATAATGTTGCAATCTGTCTAGTGGTGAGAATCTTTGTTTTATTGTGTTTTGTTTGTTTTTTATATTGAGTTTCAATCCATATAGGAGGCTGTAGTCCTTGATCTTCTGGAGCAAGTGCTTCAGGCCCTCCTCCATTTCAGCAAGCAGAGTTGTGTCATCTGAATAACACAGGTTGTTGATGAATTCTCCTCCAATCTTTATGCCCATTCCTAAATAGTGACCCAACAGAGTGTGGAAATTATAAAAAAATATTACTAATATTACATACAAGCAAAATCCTGAAGATAATACAAAAATTACTAGCACAGCACACTGACAGATAAATACCACAAAGACACGCTGGGCTTAGAAGGGGCTGTGGTACTAGAGACATTTTCACCAATATAAAATGGATTTTGGCAGAAAGCAAAAAGTACCAGAGGAATATTTATCTGTGTTTCATTGACACAATCAACTTGATCGTGCTTATGCAAATCTCATACTTGTACCAGGAAGAGCAGTCCTCAGAACAGAGCAGGGAAACACTGTATGACTCAAAATCAGAAAAAGAGAACATCCGGTATATGTCCTGTCTCCACACCCTTTCAGTTTATTTGCAGAACAGATTATTCAGGAGGCTTGGCATCAGGATTGGAGGAAAACTCATCAACAACCAACATTAGGTAGATGACACAACTTTGCTTGCTGAAATGGAGGAGGACCTGAAGTGCTTGAAAGCCAAGGACTGTAATCTTAAATATGAATTGAAGCTCAACAAAAAGAAAACAAAGATTCTCACTACTGGGCCAGCTAGTAGCCCCGAGATAGATGGAGAAAAATTGAGATTGTTATTAATTAACACTTCCTCAGCTCCACAATCAACATTCTTGGCACCAGCAATCAGGAAATCGAAAGCCGAATTACATTAGGTTATGGCCAGGAGGGACCAAACATTGGAGAAGGACATTGTATTCAGAAGGGTAGAGAGAAAGCACAGGAGAGGAAGACCCTGGATGAGATGGATTGATTTAGGAGCTGGGACAATGAGGTAGGTGTGTCAGAGTCAGTGAGACTGACTCAGGACAGGGCAGGCTTCAGAGATGTTGTACATAGGGTGGCTATGAGTCACAGGCGACTCAACGGCACATAACAACAACCTATGGTCAACCAGATTTGACAAGAAAAAAAACCTTGTCAAATGGGGAAATGACAACCTCATCAACAAGTGCTGCTGGCAAAACTGGACATGTACCTGCTTAGAGCTGAAGCAGTACCCACATCTCATACCATACACACACACACACACACAAAAAAAAAAAAACAAACCTCAAAGTGGATTAGAGATCCAGGAGGAAAGCCAAAAACCCCATACATAATAAAAGATAAAATGGAACCAAACTTGAAAAGCCTAACATATGACCTAACTAGGATTGCAAATAAAGCCAGAAAAAAAGCCAGGAGAGGACAGAATCAACAAATGGTACCTTCTAAAACTTAAGTGTCTATGTAAGTAAAATACTTTTTGGGTGACCTTCGAGGACATTATGCTGAGTGAAATATCTCAGTCACAAAAGGACAAACTCTGCATAGTGCCACTGCTGTAGAATGGGACTAACATCAGGGTTGGGGTAAGAATGAGAAAAACTGGATGAATTATGTATACTGCATTGAAACTGATGAGGGAGAGAACAGTTTAAAAGCAATGTATTTTAGGGCATTATGATTATCATAAGAGTCTGGAATGAAGGTTGCAGAGTGGAGTATATTCAGGGTGGGGGTGGGGAGTACGGGGGGGATTGTATACCAATGAAGGAATTTTTCTTTTACTTTTCAAAGAGAGGAGCGAACTGGGGGTGGGGGTGGGGTGGGCGGGGAGAAAAGTGCAACAATGAATGAATGGAAATCCAAAATCTCTGTAAATGTTCATGGAAATTAATAACAAAAAAACCCTCCCACAAACCAATGTACTTGAAATTTGAACATAACCAGTACAAAATACAAAGTTTATTTTGTAAAAAAAAAAATGTATTATCAAGTGAGTTAATTATACTTGACACCTAGAGGGGTTTTTTTATTTTTTGTTTTGTTTTGTTTTAAAACTAGCAACAAAAACAAAAACTCACACACTATTATGTTTTTAAAAATTATTTAATAAAATTTACTTAAAAATACTTTTTCTAATAGGGTGAAAAGATAACCTATACTTTGAGAAAAAAACATTTCTTAGCGTCATCTCAGAAAAGGGTCTTATAACAAAAGTTTACAGAAACTATAGGGCCTCAACAAGGAAATTAATATAACCCAGTAGCAAAATGGATTAAAGACAGAAAAGACTTTTCAAATAGGAAAAAAAAAATCATAGGGCAAACAGACACCTGAAGAAATGCTCAAAATCACTGGCAATTATCTAGATGAAAATCCAAATCACAGTGCAATATCATATTACTCCAGTAGCAGTTGCAAAGTTAAACAAGACAGCAAACAACAATATTAGAGATAATGCGGAGATTGGAAATTTGTGCACTGCTGGTGAGATTGTAGGACAACTCTGGAAAGCTGTTGGGTATTTTCTTAAAAAACTGAACACAGAAATCCTGTATGACCCAGCAATTCCACTGCTAGGAATATACCCCATAGAAAATACAACTGAGGCACAAACTGAGATTTATAAACCTTTGTTAGTAGTCTTTGAATTATGGTGTTAGAAAAGCATACCGAACATCCCATGGAGTGGCAAAAGAGCAAAGGGATATATTTTGGAGAAGGTGAAGACAGAGTACTTCTTGGAGGCAAGGGCAGTGAAGCTTCATCTCACAAACTTTGGGCATGTTACTAGAAGATTCCTTAGAGAGGGACATCATGCTTACAAAGGTGGAGGGACAGCAAAGTAGAGGAAGACCATCAACCAAGTGGGCTGACACAGTGACTGCAGCAATGAGCTTGAATGTGTCGGAGATTGTGAGATTGGCACAGGATAGGATAGGGTTCAGATCTGTTGTTCATAGGATTGCTCTGAATTATTCTAGACTAGACTACACCTAACAACAATAACAACATGTTCATAGCAGCGTTATCACAATAGTAAAAAAAAAAAAAAAAAAAGAAATAGAAACAGCCCAAATGTCCTTCAACAAAGAAATTCATTGGAAAATTATGGCACATTCACCATACAGCACAAAGGAACAATTTTATGAAATACTGTAAATTTGGGAGAGTCTAGAGGGCATTATTCTGAGTGAACTAACTCAGTCTCTTAATGTCTTATGGACTTCTTCTCAGCCCTCAGCTCAGAAGAAACCCATAAGACCACTCATGTCAAGATAGAAGGATAACCAGTAAAATATAGATAAATTTCAAAAGGAAAGGGGTTAAGGGGCAGAATGTGGAGTGTGGAGAGAGGAAATCAGGAGGAAAAGAGAGTTTGGTGAGTTGAGGGGCAGGAAAGTGAAAGAAGAAAAAAAATGGAATATCAAAACAAAATAATTTCTCATTCCAGAAGCATCGTCAAGAGAAACTCTCTCATGTTGTTGCTGTTGTTATATGCCATTGAGTCCTCACATGATGGCCTACACAAAACTCAGATTGATTGGATTTGTAGGAAAAATTATTGGAGAAGCTCAACACCCACTGTGAAAATTGATCTAGGTGCTGATTGTGGATCAGATCATCAACTACTTGTATGCAAGTTCAAACGGAACCAAATCAAAGAATCAAACCAAATCAAAGAAAACTAAATCAAATCCACAAAAACTAAAGTTTGACATTGAGCTTATGCTTCCTGAATTTAAAGACCATGTCAGGAACAGGTTGGAATCCTTGAATAATAATGAGGACAGACCACATGAGTTTTAGGAGAATATAATAAAGAATACCATCCATGAAAATGCAATAGGTCGTTACAAAGGCAGAGGAAGAACAAAAGACCAAACAGATGTCAGAAGAGACTCTGAATATTGCACCAGAGCATGGAGGAGCAAAGCAAAGGGAAGAAAACAAGAAGTTAAGGAGTTTAATAAAAGATTTAAAGGACGACACAGGAAGAGAAAGCAAAGTGTTACAATGAAATGTGCAAAGAGCTGGAATTGAAAAAGCAAAAGGGACAAACTTGCTCAACATTTCTTTAGCTGATGGAACTGAAGAACAAATTCAAGCCTCATGTCACAGTACTTAAAGATGTAGTGGGCAGAGTGTTGAATGACCTAAGAAGTATCACAAGAAAATGGAAGTAGTACATAGAGTCAATATAGAAAAAAAGAATTGTCTGGCATAAACAAAACATATGATCAAGGGTCTACAGTGATGAAACAAGAAGTTCAAGCTGTTTTGAAGGAGTTGGCAAACAACAGGGCCCAGGGTTTGATGGCATACTAATTAATATATTTCAACAAACAGATGCTTCCTTGGAAGTGCTCATCAGGTTGTGCCAAGAAATCTGGAGGACAAACACCTGGCCAAGTGACTGGAAGAGATCCATATTTGTTCCCATCCCCAAAAAAGTGATCAACACAGTATGGAAATTATCAAACAATATCATTAATAACACATCAAGCAATATCCTGCTGAAAATTATAAAAAAACTACTGGAAAAGAACTACCTGGTGTAGGCTGGGTTTAGAAGAGACTATGAAACTAAGGACATTATAGCCTAAGTTAGATGGATCTTAACGGATAGCAGGGAATATCAGAGAAATATTTATCTATGGTTCATTGACTAAAGACATTTGACTGTGAAGATCATAACAAACTATGGCTAACTTTGAGAAGAGTAGGAATCTCAGAACACTTGATTGTGCTTATACTAAACCTATACTTTGACCAGGAGGAAGCTGTCAGACTATAACAAGGAAATGACACATGCTTCAAAATCAGGAAAGGTGTACATCTTTCTCAATACTCTTTCATATACATAAAAAATATGTCCAAACATAGAATAATTGTTGCTGTTGTTATGTGCCGTCGAATCACTTGTGACAAATAGCAACCCTATGTACAAGAGCCCCGAAATCTGCTCTATCTTGTGTGTACTATCTCTGACACACCTACCCTCATTACCTGACACTGAATCAATCTGTCTTATTGATGGTCTCCCTCTCTTTCTCTGTCCCTCCACCCTTCCAAGCATGATGTCCCTCTCCAAGGACCTCCTTGCAACATGCCCAAATTATGTCAGACGAAGCCTCAGAATCTTTGTCTACAAGAATAATATGCAAGATTTCATATTCTTTATACATTGTCAATTTTAACAATCCACTCTTGAGTGTAATAGTATCCTAAGTGATTTAACAAATGTCTTTATTAATATTTATTTAATTATAATAATGAGAAAGGGCCAACAGTAAAGAAGGAGGAAGTTGAAGCTGCCTTGCAGGCAATTGACAGTATACAAATTGACATTATTCATCTAATAGATGCAGCCCAGGATGAACTAATCAGTCTATGCCAGGAAATTTGAAGGACAGTTGTCTGGACAACTGCTGGGAAGAGACCCATATTTGTTCCCATTCTCAGAAAGGTGATCCAATAGAATGTGGAAAACTATTGAATACTATCATTAATATCACCTGCAAAAAATACTGCTGAAGATCATTCAAAAACAGTTAAAATAGTACATTGATAGAGAACAGTTAAAAGTTCAAGCAAGATTTAGAAGAGGATGTAGCAACAGGGACATCATTGCTGATATCAGATGAATCTTGGCTGAAAGTAAAGAAGAGCAGCAGAATGTCTATTTTTGCTTTATTGACTATGCAAAGGTATTTGACTATGTGGATCATAACAAATTACAGCTAATATTGAGAAGAACGGGAAATCCCAGAACACTTAGTTGTGCTCAGGTGAAACCTATACCTAGAACAAGAGACTATTGTGCAAACAGACCAAAAAGGAATACAACATGGTTTAAAATTAAGAAAGAAGTATGTCATGATTGTATCCTCTTTTCATACCTGTTCAATCTAGATGCTGAATAAGGTGCACTTGACCCATCTTGTAATTTCAATTACCTCATATGTTCATGTTGTTGTTAAGTGCCATCAAGTCACAGGTGACTCATAGCGACCCTATGAAGGAAAGTCTTCAACACTTGTGTGTCTTTCATCCTCTCTCCAGGTTCATAGGGTTTCCAGAGGCAGGCTATTATGGAAGTGGATGACACTCCTGTGCCAAGCTTATTTTAATCAGGGCGCTCCACCCAACACTGTCCACTGTGGGTAACCAACTATTAAGGCATTTGACACATCAGTGTCACAGTGTTCAGCCTCACAGCAAGCACAAGTTACCGCTGTATGGCAAGTGGACATACCAGGGCTATACGACCTAGAAGAATGTTTGAACAAAAACAATGAAAGACAGGCATATATACATGAGCAGTGGAAAATTAATAAGGAACCCCAAGGAAGAATTGATGATTGTGGACGATAGGGCATTTAAATTCTTCCTTCCTTTTGAAAATTACCATTAAATAATTCATATGTGTCATTTTAAGAGTAAGTGGGAAAATTTGAGATTAAACACTAAAGTTAGTAAAATTAGAACACCTTAGTCTATAGCTTAGAGATAATTATTATGAACCTTCATTTATCAAATATTATGATAAATGAGTACTTATTTGGAAACCAAACTAGTTTAAGATATCATTAAAATCTTTAAAAAAATGTTTTATCGTGTCACGAGCCTCCCAGAGCAATCCAACTTGTATACTAATTATTTTTTTCTTGGCTACATGCTGTTTTAATTACATTCATTATTTCTGTCATACTTCAAAATCTTATGCATGGAAGTGTTGGTGGCCCAGTGCATAAACATTGCTTTTTCCCTGGCTTAAGTCCAAGCTGAGGTGCAAATGAAATGAGTTTAGAAGGCTAAATTTGGCCCCTACTTAATTTGTTTCATACTCACTACCTATATTTTGTCATAGCTGGCTCAATTATAAATCTATATTCATAAAGAACTCAATAGTTAACTGAAATGGGTTAGCTTTTACCCTTAATTATTATCAGTGATACTGCTAGCAGGAAACACAGAATGGGAGAGTACAGAAGAAAAAGGAGGGAAAGAAGAATCCAGATATATTCTGATATTTATTGTTGTGTATGCTGTCGAATTGGAAATGACTCAGAGCTGATCCTCCGGCAGATTTCAGAGGCAGTAAGTCAAATGAGAAGAGATTGTCAATCTCCCTCAGAGAAACTGGTGTATTTGAACTGCACGCATATGTGATTATAGCACAGCTTCTTACCACTACGCTACAGAAGTTAAACATAGTAAGAAGAAAAAAATATTAAAATTATTGTTGTTGTTATGTGCTGTCGAGTCGTTTGCGACTCATAGCGACCCTAGGCACAATAGCCCTAAACCGTGCTCTATCCTGTGCCAATCTCATTGCCTCTGACACACCCATCCCGATAACCCCAGTCACTGAATCAATCCACCTCATAGAGGGTCTTCCCCTCCTGCGCTGTCCCTCTACCCTCCCAAGCATGATGTCCTTCTCCAAGGACCAGTCCCTCCTTACAACATGTCCAAAGTATGTCAGACGAAGCCCCAGAATCCTTGCCTCCAAGGAGCAGCCTGGTTTAACCTTCTCTAAGCTGAATCTGTTTGTTTTCTTGGCAGTCCATGGAACATTCAATACTCTTCTCCAGCACCACAGCTCAAAGGCGTCAATTCTCCTTCTATCCTCCCTAGTCATTGCCCAACTCTCTGATGCATAACAAGTGATTGCAAAAACCATGGCCTGTATCAGGCGTACCTTAGTCTCCAGAGAGACACCGCTGCTCTTGAGTACTTTAGAGAGGTCCCTAACCGCAGACTTTCCCATCGCAATACATTTTTTTATTTCCTGGCTACTGGTGCCAAGAGTGTTGACTGTGGAGCCTAGCAAACTGAAGCTGTGAACAATCTCAATCTCTTCACCATCCATCCTGATGCTACCGATTGATCCAGTGGTGAAAATTTTTGTCTTCTTGATATTAAGGCTCAGTCCATGTTGAAGGCTGCAGTCCTTGATCCTCTGCAGTAAGTGCATGGGGTCCTCCTCAGTTTCAGTGAGCAGGGTTGTGTCATCTGCATAACGCAGATTGTTGATAGATCATCCACCAATCCTAACGCCACGCTTCTCTTCATAGAACCCCCAGCCTCTCGGATAGTCTGCTCTGCATACAGGTTAAAATGATTAGGACAGGGAAAAATCAGAAATGCTAAAGAAAAAAAGGGTATATCAGAAACAAACAATTTTTCAGATGAGAAATTTAAGTAATAATTTTTTTAAATTATTAATTCTATCACATTCCTACTGCCTTTAATTTTAGAGAGAGTAATAGCTGTTTTCCAGTAATGTCATTCTCTTTTCCTGAAGTGCTTTGTGTGTAGTGTTTCTCTTATTTCTATTTTCTAAATGCAATACCAACTTAATCTGAAAATTTCCCCCAAAAGGTAAATAGCCCATAGTAAGGTCTTGTATCCAGTGCCTTTAACAAGGCTTAATTGTTCCTTCAGAATGATTGGTTCTTGATCATATGCTGTTTCCTAAAATTGTTCTATGTCAACAAATATTTTTGGTTCAGTGATGTTTTCTACCCCTTCCATCTTATTTGATTCTTCACACATTATTTAATATTTTGTCCATAGAATTCTTCAGTGTTGGAATTGATCCAATACCAGATGAAGTTTTCAAGGAAACAGACACAGCCCTGGAGGTGTTCACCAGACTCTGTCAAAAAATTTAGAATACAACTTCTTGAACAACTAACTGGAAGAGATCCATATTTGTTTCAAGTACCATAGGGATGTCTATCTGTGTTTCATTAACTATACAAAGGCATTTGACTGTGTAAATCACAACAAATTGCAGCTAATATTGAAAAGAATGGTAATCCTAGAATATCTAATTGTACTCAAACAAAACCTGTGTTTGTACCAAGAGGAAATTGTCAGAACAGAGCAAAGAAATCTTGCATGGTTCAAAAGTAGTAAAGGAATATGTTAGGGATCTAACCTGTCTCCATACCTTTTCAACGTGTATATGTAACAGATCATCCAGGAGGGTGAACTTTATTTTGATTTGAGTTTAGATGACACAACGTGGCTTGCTGAAACTGAAGAGGGCTTGAAGCATTTGCTTAGAAGATCAAAGACTATAGTCTGAAATATGCATTGAAGCTCAACATCAAGAAAACAAAGATTTCCACCACTAGGCCAATAAGCAGCACCATGATAGATGGAGAAGTGATTGAAATTGTCAACAATTTCAGCTTGTTTTCTTCCACAATCAACATTCTTCAAATCAGCAATCAGAAAATAAAAATATTAATTTTATTGGGAAAATCTGCTGCCAGGAACCACTCCAGAATGCTAACGGGTGCTAGGCTGGAGATAAAGGTGCTTCTTTCTGATCCAGGCCATAGTCTTTGTATTAGAGACCTGAACATAACTATGACAGAAAAAGTATGGATACATTTGAGCAGTGGTGCTTGGGAAGGTATTGAACATACTATGGATTACCAAGAGAACAAACTAATTTGTCTTAATGAAACTAAACTTGTCCTTGAAGGCAAGAATTTTGAAGCTCCATCTCACATACTTAGAGCAGTTGGAAGGAGAATCCAGTCCTTGGAAAAGGATATCATGCTTCGGAGGGTGGAAGGATAGCACAGAAGAAGAAGATCCTAGATGAAATGGATTGACACAACAATGGGGTAATGAGGGTAAGTGTGTCAGAGACAGAAAGATTGGCTCAGATTAGGGCAGAGTTCAGAACTATTGTGCATAGGAGTGCTCTGAGTCTCAGTCAACTCAATGGCATATACCGTCAACAATAATCCAAAAGAACAAATAAGTCTATCTTAAGGGAAGTTCAACCAGAGTGCTCCTTACAGGCAAAAAGATGGCAAAGGTTAGTCCCACATTTTGTTAGGCTCTATCTTGGAAATTGTAATTGTGCCTAGAACGTCAGTGAAGGAGAGAATACCTTCAAAGAGATGAACTGACAGAGTGACGGCAGCAATAGAATAAATTATGTCAGAGATGATGAGGATGTCACAGACTAGGTCAAGGTTCAGATCCACTGTCAAGAAGGTTGATATGAGTTGTACTTGACATAAATGCACCCAACAATAGCATTCAATCTGTATGCTAAGTAAATAATCCAAGGAGCTAGACTATATGACGAATGTGTCACCAAGACTGGAGGATGAACCATCAACCACCGGGTAGATGGCATAATCTTGCTTCCCAAAAGTTAAGATTTGAAGAATTTACTAAAATAGATCATAGACTGCAGCATTCAATACAGTACATATCAACATTAACAATAATAATAAAAATCTTCATCACTAGGGTAATAGTCAACATCAGGAAAGATTAAGAAAAGATTGAAGTTTTCATTAATTTAGTTTTACTTTGATGCCTAATCAAGATATGCTGCATGAGGGAAATATGCTATCAAAAACCTCAACAGAGTATTAAAGAACAAGAATGCTAGTTTAAAGACTAAAGCACCCCTGACTTAAGCCATAGTATATTTTCAGTTGTTATCATGCGTCTGAAAATTTTGCCAATAAATAAGTAATGCTTTTGAATTGTGGTGTTGGTGAAGAATATTGACTATCTCATGTTGTTGTTGTTATGTGTTGTTGAGTTACCTGCGACCCATACCAACTGTATGTACAATGGCTCTGAAGTTTGTCCTATTTTCAGCCAGTCTCACTGACACAGTTAACCACCATTACCCCTGTTACTGCATCAATCCATCTTATCAAGGGTCTCCCTCTTCTGTGCTGTCCTTCCACCCATCCAAGCAGAATGTCTTTCTCCAAGGATTGGTCCCTCCTGGCCATGGGCCCAAAGTAAGTGAGACAGCATCAAAATCCTCACCTCCAAGGAGAAACTTGCTTTTACTTTCTCTAAGACAGCCCTACTTGTTTTCTTGGTGGTCCATGGTTTATTTATGGCTCTTTTCCAGCATCTCTAAGGCATCAATTCTTCTTCTATCATCCTTAGTCATTGTCCAGCTCTCTGACACATAACAAGTAATAGGTAAGACTGTGACCTGGATCAGGTGCACCTTAGTCTCTAGATTGACATCATTGCTTTTTAGTACTGTGAAGAGTTTCCTGACAGGAGGTTTCCCAGTGGAATTTGTCCTTTGATTTCCTGATGCTGGTGCCAAGAATGTTGATTGAGAAGCTGAGAAAGCTGTAATTATTAACAACCTCAATCTCTTCTCCATCTATCATGGTGCGGCCAATTCTCACGGACTGCTAATAAAATCAAACAAATCTGTCTTGGAGGAAGTGCTATCAGAATGTTCCTTAGAGGCAAGGTTGGTGAGATTTTTTTACAAACTTTTGATGAGTCTTCAGGAAAGGTAAGTCCTTTGAAAAAGACATCACATATATTCCTTCAGAATAGCTTTTCAAGAATAGAATGAGGGGCAAGGGAGACCAAGTACAAAATATATATTATAGATGCTCGGTTTATTTAAGGGAAAATTTGCTGACCAAGCAAATGCTGCAGCGTTGAAGTCAGTGTCTCTGCTGGCTGTATTCTGCCCTGTCCTGATGAGGTTTCTATAAGGTAGGCTAATGTATAGTGAATGAGTTGAATAGTTGGTACGCATGTTGATTACTCTTCTCATTGATTTTTTTATGGTTGACAGCACCTAAGAACAACAAGTTATATCTATACAGTTACCAATATATATTTTTGTCAGAGATGGTGAGATTGGCAGAGGATAGGGCAGAGTTTAGGCATGTTGTACATAGGGTCTCTAGGAGTCACAGGAGACACGACAGCACATAACAACACCACAACTTAAAAGAGTTTTTATTCACATAATTTACATCAGATAAATGCAGATTTTATGTAGAATGTACATTCAATTTATTAAATTGTAAAAGGCTGGCTCATTTAGGGATAGGAAAATATTTGGAATGAGCAAAAGACATGTTTTTCCTATGTCAGGTGATAAAAAACCAAAAAGTCTTCCCTCATTAAGTCACTGAGACATACTTTATTCAACATGTGTAATTTAGTAGCTATTTAGTTCTTTTATAGGCTTAGTACATAAAGACTTCAGCATTCATTGATAATTAGCACTGAAGAAAGATGCAAACAATGACCTCTACTCCCTAGAAATTAATTTTCTAAGGTACAAGACAGGTAATCACACATCATATAAGATACTTACTTTTATGGTGAATTTTTTTTAACATTTTGCTTATTTGATGTAAATAAAACTTAAGTGAGTAAAAAGGAGAATAAAATTTAGATCATTAGCAAAACAGTGAAATAGTTCTAGGAAATCATCTAAAATCAATTTTAGATATTACTGATTGACCTAGTAGGCAATGAATATTTATTTTTGTTGTTGAGTACCATAGAGTCAGAACTGACCAACAGCTGACCCTTTGGTGAGTTTTCAGAGGAAACTAGTAGTTAGGAAGGAAAAAAGGACAAATAATAACCAAACATACCCCCACATTATTCCAGAGAAATCGAAAGAAAATTCTTTTGCCCAAATCATTATATTTTCACTCTTTATATTCAAAGCCAATACCCTATATTGCATCTACTTTTAAGGTTTCCATATACACAACTACAATGATTTCAACTGTTTAAATAAGTGATCAATAGATAAGAGTGGACCAACTATGTAGTTTTAGAGTATAATGGAAATAATATCCTTAAGAAGTAGTTGTTGTCATTATGTGCCGTCAAGTCGCTTACAACTCATAGGGACCCTACGCACAACAGCCCTAAACTCTGCTCTGTCCGGTGACAAAATACCAAACCCCCTGCCTTGAAGTTTCTTCCTATATTATTAATGTGCTTTCTGACCTCTGAGCTAGCAGAGTAACATATTTTCATTCCTACCAGCAGTGTATGAGGGTTCTAATCTCTCCACATCTTCACATCCTTAGATGTTGGAGTGAGATGATATCTCCATGTTTTTTTGGATTTGCATTTCTCTAATAATTATTGATTTTGAGCATTTTTTCCATTTGTTTGTTGACCCAACAAATATATAGAGAAACTGTGTTATATCTGTACAGTGAAACATTATCCTGCCTTGAAAAACAAATTCATAAAATACTACACATCATGACTGAGTCTGAAAAACACAATGCTAAGTTAAATATCACAGTCACAAAAGGACAAATACTGCAAAAGACCACTGTTATAACAAGACAATGGACATAGTAGGGCAAGGAGCAGGAAAAGAATGGATAAATAATGACCACTGCACTGGAATAAGTTAAGGAAAGGACAATCTGAAAGGAATGAGTGATTAGACATTATATATTTTACAATTAACAATCCGAACAGGACAACCTTCTAAAGTGATTTGGAAGAGTGGGATGGAGGAATTTGTGTATTAATGAATGAATGAAACCCAAAATATTTGTAAACTGTCACTAAAATAACAATTTTTAAAAATCATAATATTAAAAAAAACAAAAACCACAAAACAGGGCAACTATTTAATAACCAAAGCAAAAACTTTGTATGTTATTGTCACCAGAACAGTCTACAGAATTTAATTTTTAGTAGCCTAGTTGGCCTACTGGTAAGAAGATTTACTACAATCCCAAAGGCACATGGTGTGAATCTAGAAGCTACACCATCTGAGAAGGAGGGCAATCTCCTCCCAGGTAACTTATCACTGAAAACTCTATCTCTGAAAACTCTAGGAAGAGTCTTTTATGAAATGTTCTCACTCAATGGCGAACAACAGTCAGAGGTTTGACTCTACCAACTCTTCCATGAGAGAAAGTGGTACAGTTTCCTCTTCTAAAAATTATGGCCAAGAAAATCCAGTGATGGTCACAAATAAACTTCAATGCAGTCAGTTTGTATATTTTGCTTTAGGTGTTTGTTAGTTTTTTGCTTTTTTATAGATTTTCTCTTTTTTTTTAGTGGGAAAATAGCTGCTGTTTGGGACCTCTCTAGAGCACTGATGTCAGTTTAAAGACCAAAATGTACCTTATTCATACTACGGTCTTCTCAATTGCTTCCTACATATCTGAAAGTTAGACAATTAATATAAATATAAAAAGAAAAAATAGATGCCTCTGAGTTGTAGCATTGATTAAGAGTCTGGATGTCCTATGGACTGCCAAGAGAACAGATAGATCTGTTTTGGTGAAAATTAAACTAGGTTGTGCCTTGGAGGCAAGGTTGGTGAAATTTTATCTTACATACTTTGGATATGTTGTTAGGAGGGGCCTGCCATTGATGAAGGACAACATGTTTGGAAAGGTAGAGAAAGGAAGAAGACCCTTAACAAGGTGGATTAACATAGTGACTATAACAATAAGCATAAGTGTGTCAGAGATAGAATGTTCAGATCCATCATTAGTTAGGTTGCTATGAAATGCAACCTTACAATGTCACATAACAACAATAATTACATTTCAATTTTCTTATCATTATATAACTTATTGCTGTGGTAGATTTAATGCACCTAATGGCTTTATTCTATTGTTCATGAGAGTATTGTGAGTGGGACCTAATTTTAAGATATTCAACAAAAACAACATTCATTAAGTGAATCATTTTGATGAGTCCAGTATGTTTCAGTATACTCAGGAAGCTTGGTCTTAAATGGTTTTGCTTCCATTTAACCTTTCAAATTTTATTTTTACGTCCTAGTAAAAGAAATCTTTAGCTATCTGTTTATGGTCTATACCCAACAATCCCTTGAATTTCTCTACCTCTCTCTGATTTTTATGTCCCACAACACAGGAAAAAAAAAAGAAAAAGAGGACAAGGAAGGTGAAAAAATTGAAAATCACATATTAATATTTTAAATCTGTTCTCTTCTACCAATTAATATTTTCTAAACATCTGTCTTTTCTATTTTCTCCTAAGGTGTCGCTTAAAGGATATTGTCAAGTGTCCTCTTTCAGTCTTTTTTTTTTACCAGTGACTTCTCAATATTTAAACTGTTCATTTATAACTCAGAGAAGGCAATTACAGTTTCTAATCAAGTGTCTGACACAGATTGTTCCTGACTATTAGGATTTAAAATTATGAAAATATAAATTTAAATAAAAATATGACTTTCAAAATCTGTATCTATTTAGTTCTAAGTATTCTTACAATGGAAATATAAAGTTATACTAACTTCTTTGAAAATATTTATATATGAATGCAAATACACACACATACAATTTGAATAAAAAATATCCTTACACTTATTTTTCTATTTTGGTTCATTAGAATAGATTACTCTTTCTTACAACATATTTAGTTTACATGTACTTTCAAATCTATTACCTAATTATGTCTGAAGTAGTTTTGGTAGGTAGGTTGAAGAAGGTCATTTAATCTGCATTTTATAAATGAACAAAGTGGAGTACAGAGAGGCTAAATGACTTGCCCAAGGCCATATACATCTCTGTGGTAATTCTGTAGTGGAATGACTTTGGAAGAGCTAGGCATCAGAGCAGACAATGGTTAATCTACTCCCCAGCAGGGGGATGGGCAGTAGAGATTGATCACAAACTACAAAGTAGGTAAAATAACTTATTTCAAATCAAACCAATCTTAAGTATCATAATTTAATAAAATTGACTGCAAAAGAAAAGTATCATTTTATGTATTGCTTGTCATTTGCAAATAAATGGTTTTAGAAGAAACAGCAAAAAGTGAATAAGCAAATAGCCTCAGTGATGAAAACATTTATAAAAATAGTACAGAAATTTGCTTATGGTACAGAAAAAAATAAATGGAAATTTCATCCTATCAAATTCAATAATAATACTCTTTATTCTTTTGTTGAGTACTATTGAATCTGAATTGATCCATATTTGATCCTTTAAAGGTGTATAAAAATAAATTTTAGTCTTTTTATTATTTGCTTTTTTTAAAAAAATTGGAATCTGGTTTCAAAAACCAGCAAATCAATTATTCAGAGTAGAAAATTTGCCTTTTAGTATTATCTCTGTATTTCACCATAAAGACAGAATGCAGAACACCATCTATCTCTATTGTTATTATCCCCTATGTATACTGCATTTGAAAGGTAAATCTTAGAGTAATTTTCTTTCCATTAGACACATTAAATGCTGACATTTTGTTTGTATCCAGATGTTGAGAGGTAATAGCTCCAATGCTGATGAAGTATACACAGTTAAGGTGGCTTATCTAAAGCTGATCAAGTAAAGTCAACAAAGTTCAGTCACTATGGGATAAATGAATCAGTAGTTATGAAATATTTTTAACATGTATGGATTGTGGCTTGTCTGCAATAAGTGGGTCCTCTCAACAATTGCTTATTGTCAATTACAGGTTGACCTATTTATTGATCCTTTTACTACTGTGCTTGACTAGCTTTGAAATAAAGATGTGCTTTGTGTTTTCTTGTGCCATTGAATTAAAAACACCCAAGCTCATAGCAGACCTTCCAGTGGGTTTTCCACAGCCTTTAAATTGAAAAAGGAAAGACTGCTCATCTTTCTCCCACAAAGTGGTTGGTGAATTATAATATGACTTTAGGGTGGCACTGCAACTCCTTATCACTAGGCCATCAGACTTCTGTTTTTAAAAATAGGATGCTTTTAAATGTTGTTTAGTTGGGTTGTTTTTTTTTTAATTTTAATTTTGAGGAGGCATAAAGCATGAAACAAATCTTTTGCTCTACGAGTGGCAATACTTAAGAATGTGTAGTGCAGAATGTTAAACGATCCAAGAAGCATTAAAAGAAGATGGAAGACGTTTACAGAGTCACTGTACCAGAAGGAACTGCTGAAACAGAAGAATTTCATGAAAGACTATATGAGCAAGGGCCTGTGGTAATGAAGGAGGAATTCTAGTTGCTCTGAAAAAATTGGCAAAAAACAAGGCTCTGGGAGTTGACAGCATACCAGTTGACAAGTTTCAACACAGAGACACTGCTCTGGATGTGCTCACTAAGTTGTGCCAAGAAATCTGGAGGACAGCTACCTGGAAAACTGACTAGAAGAGATAAATATTTGTTCCCATTCCAAAGAAAGGTGACCCAAGAGAGTGAGGAAATTATTGAACAATATCATTAATATTATATACAAGCAAGATTCTGCTGAAATTATCCAAAAAACAACTGGAGCAACATGTGAACGGAGAACGTCAGATGAGCAGGCTGGGTTGAGAATAGGCTGTGGTACTAGGGATATTATAGCTAATGTTAGATGGGTATTGGCAGAAAGCAGAGAATACCAGAAGAATGTCTATCTGTGCTTTATTGACTATGCAAAGGCTTTTGACTGTGTGGGTCACAACAAACTGACTGTCTCTGAGAAGAATGGGAATCCCACCCAGAACAAATGATTGTGCTTATGCGAAACCGATACTTGAACCAAAAGGCATTTTGCAGCACAGAGGAAGGAGACACTGTATGGTTCAAAATCGGGAAGGGTGTCCACCAGGGATGTATTCTCTCTCCATACATTTTTTTCATTTTTTTATTCATATTTTAATATTCTCTCTCTCTCTCTCTCTCTCTCTCTCTATCTATATATATATGTATATGTATGTATATCTCACATCATATTGTTCCATTTATATTTTCCCCATCATTTATTGTTGCACATTTTTATCCTTGCCTACTCCTCCCCCCAAGTTTGTTTTTCACTTTGAAAAAAAAATATTATTTCATTGTTATACAGTATATCTCCCAAGACCACAGTCCACTTTACTATGCATTTCTTTTTCTGTAATCTTGTCATGAAAATAATACCTAATCCTATATTCCTTTGAAACAGTTCTCTCCCTCATCTGTTTCAATGCAGTATATTTATCCTCTCTTAAGTTCCCATCAACTCCAATGTCAGCCCCATTTTATAACAATGGTTCTATGCAGTATTTGTCCTTTTGTGACTGAGATATTTCATTCAGCATTATGTCCTCCATGGTCACCCATTTTGTATATTTCATGAGTTCTTTATTTTTTAATGCAGCATCCCTATCTCTAAGAGAGATGCAAAGCAAAACAACTATGAGATATCATCTCACCCCAGTAAGATTAACAAAATTCAACAGAACAGTAAACAACAAATGTTGAGGTTGTGGAGAAACTGGAACCTTTATTCACTGTTAGTGGGAGTGTAAAATGATTCAACCACTAAGGAAGGCAGTATGGTTCTCTCTCAAAAAGTTGCAAATAGAAATACCATTTGACCCAGAAATTCCACAACTGGAAATATACCATAGGAAACCAGAACTGCCACCCAAGCAGATAGATGTACACCCATATTTATTGTGGCTTTGTTCACAATAGCAAAGAGTTGGAAACAACCCAAGTGCCATCCACAAATGAATGAATAGAGAGGATGTGGTATATTCACACAATGGAATACTATGCTGCATTGAAAAACAAAGAACTCATACCTTTTCAATCTGTAGGCCGAACAGATCCTCCGGAATGTTGCATCAGGATTGGAGTAAGATCATCAACACACCTGTGTTATGTAGGTGACACAATCTTGCTTGCTGAAACTGAGAAGAACCTGAAGCACTTGTTGCAGAAGGTCGAGGACTGCAGTCTTCAATACAGATTGAAACTCAACATCAAGAAAACAAAGATTCTCACCACTGGGCCAATTGGCAGCATCATTAAGGATGGTGAAGAGATGGAGATTGTTAACAGTTTTAGTTGGCTTGGCTTCACAGTCAACATTCTCGGCACCAGCAGCCAGAAAATTAAAAGATTAATTGCATTGGAAAGTCAGCTCTCAGGTACCTCTCCAGAATACTGAAGAGCAACAACATCAGGCTGGAGACTAAGGTGTGCCTGGTCCAGGCCATGGTTTTCATAATTGCATGCTATGGGACAGTGATGAGGGATGATAGAAAGAGAATTGATGCCTTTGAGCTGTGGTGGTAGAGAAGAATGTTGAATATACCACGGACTGCAAGGAAAACAAACAGGTTTGGGAGGGTGGAGAGACAGTGCAAGAGAGGAAGACCTTTGATGAGATGGGTTGATTCAGTAATTGGGGTAATGGGAGTAGGTGTGTCAGAGTCAGGAAGGTTGGCACGGTAAAGAGCAGGGTTAAGGGCTCTTGTACACAAGGTTGCTATGAGTTGCAAGCAACTTGATGGCACATAATAACAACAATATGTAAGTGCAAATAGAATATGTGATAAAAGAAAGAATAAAATGTTTCAATATTTTTATGATGCCAGAATGTTCCAGTTTTCTGTGCCTGTAGCACTGAGCTTAATGATAGACAATATTGTAAGACTGGTAACATGAGAGACCATGATTTTGGTCTGTCGCACATAATAGAGTCACTAGAAATTAGAGTTGACTCAATAGCACCTGTAAAAGGAGCCTATAAAATGTAGGGGTACATAAATCTGACTCCTATCCACTTCAGAAATGGAAACTGTTTCCATCAATAATATAATACCAAACAAAAAGCTACATGGTCATATATGCCACCTCACTTTCATTCCCATGTTCCTGCTATTATTTCCACGAATCATTGGGTTCAATGTTCATCGAGAATTGGGTCATTGAAAACAGATTTTATTTACAATTTTTGGAATTTATTAGTGAAATAGTTTGGGGAGGTATGGGGCAGACAAAGGATATCACAAAATCTAGATTTAGTGAACAACAGCTCTACAACAGACTAACATCAAGACACACTTCCTTAATTAGACAGCTTCTCAATCAAATGAATGTTTACGTTCAGCTCAGGAACACAAATAAATTGTGTGTTTTCCTCAATTGACCAGCAACATTTGTCTCATAATGTCGTTGTTTGTTGTTGATTGCCTTCGAATCGAGCATGACTCACAGAGACCCTATGAACAATCAATCCATCTCATCTACCGTCTCCCTCTCCTGCGCTGTCCATCTAACCTTCCAAGCATGAAATCCTTCTCCAAGAACTGATCTCTCATGGTCACATGCCCAAAGTAAGTGAGGCAGACCTTCAAAATCACAGCCTCTAAAAAAGACTTGTTTTCACCCTCTCAAAGACAAACTACTTTTTATCTTGGCAGCCCATGGTATGTTCAAGACTCTTCTCTAGCACCATAATTCAAAGACATCTATTCTTCTTCTGTCATCCTTAGTCACTGTACAACTCTCTGAAGCATAACAAGTAATTGAGAAAACCATGGCCTGGATTAGGCGCATTTTCGTTTCTAGACCGACATTGTTGCTCTTCAGCACTCTGGAGAGGTCCATGACAGCTAATTTTCCCAATGCAATTTGTCTTTTGATTTACTAATTTGCTGGAATTAAGAATGTTGATAGTGGAACTGAGCAAGTTTTAATTGCTAACAATCTCAATCTCTTCTCCATTTATTACAGTGTTGCCAATCTTCGTCTTCTTTATGTAGGGCTCCAATATATATCAAATCCTACAGTCTTTTACCTTTTGCAGCATGTCCTTCATGTCTTCTTCAGTTTCAGCAAACAAGGTTGTGTCATCTGCATATCATATGTTGTTAATGTTACCTTCTTTGGTTTTAATTTGAAATTGCTATGAGCAGGTGATAGTCTGTTCCACAATCAGCACCTGGCCTAGTTTTTATTGCTGATATTGAACTTCTCCAATGGTTCCTTCCACAGAAGTAATCATTCTGATTCTTGTGCATCTCATCAGGTGAAACCCATGTGTATTGCCTTAGGTTATATTCCTGATAAAAGGTATTTGTTATCAATAAATCATTCATTGTACAAAATTCTATCATTCTATCCCCAGACTAATTTCTGTCACCAAGTCCAAATTTTCTGACAACTGATCCTTCTTCTTGGTTCCCAACTTTTGCATTCCAGTTACCTATTATTAAAGAATCTTGGTTACATGTTCGATCTATTCCTGACTTCAATAGTTGATAGAAATCATCTATTTCCTCCTCTTTGGCTCTGGTTGTAGGTGCATAAATTTGAATGATAGTGGTATTAACAGGTTTTCCTTGTATGCATATTAATATTATCCTGTCACAATATGGTATTTCATGATCTATCTAGAAAAAGCCTTTTTATTTTT
>NW_006399763.1:28694271-28725031 GCF_000299155.1 Elephantulus edwardii | reverse complement strand
ATGTTAGACGGAGCCTCAGAATCCTTGCCTCCAAGGAGCCTCCCAGTTTAACCCTTTCCAGGATGGATCTGTTTGTTTTCCTAGCAGTCCATAGTACCCTCAATACTCTTCTCCAGCACCACAGCTCAAAGGCATCAATTCTTCTTCTATACTCCTTAGTCATTATAAAACTCTCTGATGCATAACAAGTGATAGAAAAGACCATGGCCTGTATCAGATGTATCAGAGAGACACCATTGCTCTTCAGTACTTTGGAGAGGTCCCTAACAGCAGCCATTCCCATGGCAAGTTGTCCAAAAGCAAAACCTTTAACCTTGGATCCATCTGCAGGGTTCTTTCAGGCTACACCTTGACACAATCTCTTCATATTCTCTTCACAGTCTCCCTTCACAGTGTGAAAAGTTCTTTTTCTTCAATTGGTGACACAACTGTTGATGATTTGCAAGAGCATGTGTACTGAGTTAAGGTAGTTCAAGACCATGACCCAAACAGGGGCTAACAAAATAGATGGAAAAATAAATTTCTTAAAGTAATTTACTGACACCACAAACCACCTCCTTGCTTTTCTAACATTTTCTAATTATCTCTCATTATCTAAAGGATCAAATTCCCATTCCCATCATCTATATTCATCGAAGTATGTAAGCCAGCTACTTCATTCCTTATATCTTAATCATCTTAAACAGTCAATTTCCGATTTGCTCAGTGCTATCAAACCAGTACTCTGAGAAAACAAACATATATTTTTCTCCGAATAATCTATTATAATTGAAACTTTGAGTAACTGCATCTATAAACAAAGGCCCAGTCCAGAGCATACCATCGGGTACGAATAATCAACATTTGAACAAAGAATAAAACATCTTCTCTAATTAGGTTGGGTTCTGGTTTACACGTCCCCAGCCATCAATGCCTAGGTCCAAATCGGCATTAGCTGCAAATTTGAGAGTCCACACTTCTTCGTGTATTTCAGACCAGCTGGTTGTTTTGTGTAACCTTTGCCCCAGGGGCGGCTAAGTCCATACATCAGGGATACTCAAGGACTTCTACTCCATAAATCAGTAACACTTCATTTATTCATTCATCATGCTATGTAGACGAAGCTGAAGGAACATGCCCAAACTCAGTCTTTCTCTTCATTACTACATGTCCCCACTTTCACTCATCAAGTGGACTCAGGTGGTAACCATAAATTAAGTGGACTCATTAACTTCGACATCAGACCTGAGAAAGGGAGTTCTGATGCTTCCCACTTCCACTCTTCAAGTAGACACAGATGGTCACCATGAGTTGAGCATATTAGCCTGTTTCTTTAACATAAAGTACTGGAAAGGGGGTTCTGATGCTTCACACTTCCACTCATCAAACAGACCCAAATGATTGCCACCAGTTAAGCATACTCATCAGCTTTCTTTAACCTGAAGCTCTGAAGAGGAGGTACTACTGATAGGCGTCAGTTTTACCTTCCCTCAGTTCATTGATAGTATCTCTTTTTCTATGTCTCCTTTCAAAAGTAACTCTTTTAAGAGGGGCTTAATTTTTCTCAACTAAACACCATATCACGTACCAAATTCTATTAATTACTACAAGCACTCTTTTAGGGGAAAATGTTCCATTTTGAATATTTAATTAATATCCAAGTGGCTTACATTCTTCCTCTAAATTACAATATGTCCCATTGTTATAACATTCAGTATCCATTAACATTGCTGTATAGAAGAATGCATAAATATCTATCAAGTAAACCATATTTTCTACAACCTACAATATACATCTCAATAAAACAAGGTACAATATAGTTTAATCAGTTAAAACTTTTACCAGTTTATATCTTAACATTACATATTCTTCAGGTTAATGTTTACAATATATCTCAACATTATGACACAGAAAGAAAAGAAAGCATCATGCTTAGACTTAAAAAAAAAAAATCACAGTTTCCTTTTCATTCTCTACCCTTTTGACTAAGGTCATAAAATGACTTCTTAGCTTTCCTTTTCATCTTATTAGCAGCAAAAATTACCTTTTGACTCTTCTCACTGACTTTGTAGAAATAAAAAATTTATGTCTATTTTTACTGTATATCTTCCCAAGACCCAGATGTACAAAACTAAACATTTCTATGAACCTGGAACAATTATTCCCACCACTTCTAACACTAAAATTTTAAGAAACAACTTAGTCTGATTCCTACTCACTTCATAAAGGGTAACTGTCACCATCAACAAAAACCATAATACAAAAGAAATAGTTCCATGGTTAGACATGCCATCCCCCATACCAGTGCTCCTATTTCAGTGAATCATTGAGTTCAATGTTCATTGCAAACTAGCTCACAGACTTTAATCACAATTGTGGGGTTTATTAGGAAAAATACGTTGAGAAGGGATACAGGATACAGAGAATATTACATAGTTAAAGTCTAGTTTAGGGAACAACAGCTCCACGACAGACTAACATAAAGACACAGTTCTTCAATTAGTTTAGGCAGCTTCTCAACCAATAAGTGAAAGTCTAAGTTTCCTCAATAATCCATCAAGCTTTGTCTCATAACAGTCACAGGGCAGCTCTTCATCCAGTTGTCCAGAAAAACAAACAGATAAACAACAACAACAAAAAAAAAAAACAACCAAAATCTTTATCTTTGGCTTCAAACAAACAAACCACAACAACAAAAAACCCAAAATTTTAGTTTGGCTACAAACAAACAAAAAAAAAAAAACCTCTTTAACTTTGACTCCATCTCCAGGTTTCTTTCAGGATACACTTTGCTATAGTTTCTTCACACATCCTTCACAGTCTTGTCACAGTTTCTCTTCACAGTGTGGAAAGTTCTCTCTTTTATTCTGGTCACAAAGCTGTTGATGATTTGCAAGATCAAATGTCCACAACTGAGATAGCTGGAGATGATGCTTCCAAAGGGGGGTAACAAGATGGATGGAAAATCCAATTATTAAAGTAACTTACTGATACAACACCACCTAAAAATAACAACAACAAATAAAAAATTAAGACACAGAACCTTGATTAGATAGCCAGGAGAAGTGGAAGGAAAAAGGGAAGAGGTAAAAAAGGGTAAGTATAAACTGAAATGATTTCTAGTAAAGAAAAAAACACATGTGCAATCAGAGAATTTACAAGAGAGAGCATTGTTAACACATTATAATCTGGAAAGTAGCAGAATAAAAGTTCCATGTTTAAAGATCATTGTCACATAGTTGTTGATACAGACAACACTAGTGCAATTAGGGTTATCATTTAAGTATCTCCTGCAGTAGTCTCCAAATGAGATCAGTGCTCTTGAGCTGATTTCCTCTACATGTTGTTGTAATGTGCACTCAAGTCAAAACTGACTCATAGTTCACCCTCCAGTTGGTTTTTGGAGGCTGTGAATCACATGAGAAGAGATGGTCTATTATTTTGACTATGTAGTTGCTGATGGATTTGAACTGCCTGCCTGCAGGTTGGCGACATAGCTGCCACCATAGCTTCCTTTTGCAGTCAAAGTGATCCTATATATAAAGTATAAAACCTTGAACGTTCAGGTGTCGTCTGCACAATACATGGTGTGATTCAATCTATTGCATCTATTTATCAATTCATCTTATTGAGGGTCCTCCTTTTTTTTTTTTTTTTGCTCACAATTCACTTTGCCATTCCCTTCCAAGAACTGACCTCTCCTAATAATATTGCAAAAGTATGTGAGTTTCTATAGTCATTGATTATAGATTGAAGTAAAAATGGCTGCTTCCTAGTTCATGTACAGATTCTGGACGGGCACAATCAAGTGTTATAGAATTCCCATTCTTTTTCAACATTACGTAATTTATTATGATCCACACAAAGATAAAAGCCTTTTCACAGTCAATAAAACAAGCTAATATCGTTCTGATACTCTCTATTCTCAGCTGTCATTCACCAGATGATATCCAGGATATTCCATGACCTGAAGCTTCTGTTTTTAGTAATTTACTGTGGATGTACTAATCCCGTAATTTTTTAAAATAATCTTCAGCAAGATTTCTTACATGTGTTACTAATGATATTTAATAATTTTTGCATTTTTTTCTGATCTGTATAATTGGCACAAGTGGCTTTTTAAACTTAACATGCTCAGAAATCAGTTGATCATATGGCATATTTTTTAAAAAATTGTACTCATGATAAATGTTCTTTTGTTGTTGTTATTTTATACCCCTTCCTGGAAGCAAAGTAAAATATCTAAATACATTTTTAAAAATGTAACTGCAGAAAGGTATTACATATCATAATTCAGGCATAGTATATGTGGCAATAGAACTGAGGTAAGTGTGAAAATACCTTGGCATCCCCCCCCAAAAAAACCCAATGGTTCCTTATGTGTTAATTTTAGCAGAGGAGAGAACTTGTGCACAAATGAAATTCCTTTATTGAGATTGTTCAAGTAAGAGCCACATTCCACAGATCCCTCAGAAGATTGATCATAGAGCTTTTAATATATTGTCTCCATCAATTCACTATCAAAATTATAATTGAGAATAATAGTTCACACATTTATTGAGTGCCTAGAACATAGTGAAGTGCCTTTTTTTTGGTGTGTGTATTAATTCCTCACAACCTTATTATGAGCTATTACTTGAATTAAAATAGTCTAATCTGAGGCCACACTGTATGTTTGCATCATGAACTATCTTTCCAGTTCAAAGGGTGTCTTATGCAAAAGTAAAGAAATATGATTTGGGGCTAGATATGTCCCAGTGGATTTAAAATGGTATTTGGTAATAGAGGAGGAATGAATCAAAGTATGACCTCAATACATAAAGTGTGTAAACATTAAAATATAAAAGTGTTTATTGAGAACAGAAACTTAAACTGGTAGAGAGAAGGAAAAAGTATATATAAAAATAAACTCAGACATTAAAATATTAAAAACAAAAGAGCAAAATAAATACTGAATATTAAAACTATAATGTGTATTCCTTCTATTTTCTTTTGATGCTTCCTACATCATGCAATATTTTCTCCACCCAGTCCTTTAATATTGCAACTCAACTTTTGAATTTGTTCTACAGTTCTTCAGCATTGAGAAGTGCCAGCCAGGGTCTTCTCATATGGCTTTCTACCTCCTGTGTTTTTTTTCTTCACACTTTTTATAATACTCTGCTTTGTATTCTCAAGTTGCCATTGAAGTCTTTTGCTTAGCTTTCTTACTTAAAAACAAAAACAAAAACAAAAAAAAAACACACACACACACAAAAACCCTTTCTCCTTATTTTGGCTCCTCCCCCCCACTTCCAGTATGAATTTGAGAGTCTCTGATGACATCCATTTTAGTATTTTCTTTATTCTCAGTCTTTAAAATGACCTTTTTCTGTAGCTCTCAGAGACGATGTCCTCAATGTTATCCCACAACTCATCAAGACTTTTGTCTTTAGTGCTCAGCTCCTCAAATCTTTTCTTAAGAGGAGTTTAAACTCAGGTAGAATAGTATAAAGGTCGTATTTTAGTTCTCAGTGATTTGTTTTAATTTTCTTCACCTTCATTTTGAATTTGCTTGTGAGTAGCTGACAGTCTGCTCCACAATAAGCCTCATTTCTCATTTAACTATTCTCATTAAGCTTATTCAGCATTTCTTTCTAAAGATGAGAAACATCTAATTCCCTTGGGGTCCATTACGTAAGGTCCATGGCTATAGTTGCATTACATATTTTTTCTGAGAAATGCATTTTCAGTGAATAAATCCTTAAAGTGTACAAAATGCAGTCATTTAATCACCAGCTTTCTTTTTATCACTAAGGCCATATTTCCAGCTACCATTCAGAATTCTGAATTACTAACTCTTCATTAAAGGAAAATGTTATCTTAAGAATGTGCCTGATTTTATGCAAAGAGTTTTGAAGAAGAAAGTACAAGATACCTAAAAAATGTGGCCAAAGAAATAGATCTTTAAATTTGTGAGCAGATTTTTTGAGCTGACATTTTAGTTATTTTATTACTCAGATGTGAGTTCAGGACAACTCTCATATTCAGTACTTGAAGGTAGTTCCCACAGGAGATAAGAAGACACTTATTATTTGTTATTGGAGAAGAATTTGGCAGAACTTTTTGTGAGTAACTTTGTAAATCCTATATCAGAAACAACCAGAAAATGAAATAAAGATGTGTAATAATTCTAAAACATGGAGCATGTTCATAATATATTAAAATAAATACCACTTAGTTTGCCTAATTTATACAAGGTTTGTTGTTGTTGCTGTTACTGTGTGCCATCAAGTTGGAACCAACCCATAGCTGACCCTCCAGTGTGTTTTCAATGATTAGGAATGCCTAATATATAAAGACTTACTGAGAATAATCCATTTAAATACATGTTAAATGAAATATGAAAGTAAAATGTAAAATATGAAGTAAACCAAAATACTCATAAAATATGAAGTAATAAAGAAAAAGCAAGTTAAAGAATATACCTTTGGATTTGATTTCTAATCTAATTCTATTGCTTATTCTCATTATTCTCACACCCCATTCAAATTTAAATGATTATTCTTAAATCTCTATTGTTCTTTCTTTGCTCTTTATAATGTTTGGGTTTGGTTGGTTTGTTTATTTATTTTTTGTGAGTCTTGTTTGTTTGCTTTTTATATATATTGTTGTTGTTGTTGTTACGTGCCATTGAGTCACTTGAGACTCATAGTGACCCTATGTGCAGCAGCTCTAAATTCTGCTCTGTCCTGTGCCAATCTTGTTGTCTCCAACACACTCATCCAGATTGCCCCAGTCACCGAATCAATCCACCTCATAGAGGGCTTTCCCCTCCTGTGCCTGCCCTCCACCCTCCCAAGCATGATGTTCTTCTCCAAGGACCAGTCTCTCCTTATAACATTACCAAATATGTCAGACGAAGTCTCAGAATCCTTGCCTCCAAGGAGCAGCCCAGTTTAACCCTCTCCAAGATGAATCTGTCCATGGTACCCTCAACACTCTTCTCCAACACCAAAGCTCAAAAGCATCAATTCTCCTTCTGTCCTCCCTGGTCATTGCCCAGCTCTCTGACGCATAACAAGTGATTGCAAAGACTATGGCCTGTACCAGATGCACCTTAGTCTCCAGAGACACACTGTTGCTCTTCAGAACTTTAGAGAGGTCCCCAACAGCAGACTTTCCCATTGCAATACATCTTTTAATTTCCTGGCTGCTGGTGCCAAGAGTGTTGATTGTGGAGCCAAGCAGACTAAAGCTGTGAACAATCTTGATCTCTTCACCATCCATCCTGATGCTGTATCTTTATGGCCTCTACTAATAGGTAGCTACAGTGGCCTAGTGGTAAGAAGCTGCACTGCAATCCTGAAGGCACATATTTCAAGTTCAAAAGCAGCTCTGCAGGAGAAAGATGGGCAATCTCCTTCCATGTGATTAACTGCCTCTGAAAACCTATTGGACAGTCAGCTCTAGGTCAGTTCCAACTCAATAGCATACGATGACAATATTATTAGTAGTCTTTGCAATTACTTACTACACATCAGAGGGCTGGATAATGACTAAGGGTGATAGAAGCACAATAGATTTCTTTGAGTTGTGATTCTGGATAAGAGTATTGAAAACACCATGGATGGTCAAGAGAAAAAAGCAGATCTGTCCTAGAGAAGGTGAAACCAAGTTGTTCCTTTGAGGCTCTGTGTCACTTACAGTGGCTATGTTGCCGAGAATAACTGTCCTTAGAGAAGGACATCATGTATAGAGAAACAATGCAGGAGAGGAAGAACTTGGATAAAATGGATTGACACAGTAACTGTGGTTATATTGTGTCAAAGATGGTGAGATTGACTTAGAATAGGACAAGGTTCAGAGCTATTGTGTATAGGGTCTCTGTGAGTCACAATTGATTCGATTGCATATAACAACAACGACAATTGCATTAAGGAGCTCTGGGGCCTATTGGAACTGAGCTACCAATCTGGAAGGCAGATGATTTGAATCCACCAATTGCTCGATAGGAGAAAGATGAATAATTGGCTCTGTGCCATTTACTGCCTCTGAAAACATGCTGGTGGATCAATGATGAGTTCTTTCCAACTCAAGAGTATATTATAACAAACAACCACCACCACCAATATCATTACACACATATATCCACACACTCACATTAGCATTCTTGTTTATTAACAGTCAAAGAAGATTTCCATTTGAGTCTTTAACCAAGTAAAATTATATCGCCACAACTGTATTTCTCTCCCAATCACCCACAGCATAATCATTAAAATTTATACCATTAAAAACATCTTTTTCAAGACTTTAAAAATTAGTATACTTCTTAGAAAAATATTTTTATCCTTTTATTTAAAGTACTATATCAAGGCACACATTTTGATCTACCAGCTGTTCCTTGAAAGAAAAATGGACAATCTCTTTCCATTCAATTTATAGCCTCTGAAAATCTGCTGAGGGTCAGCTATAAATTGGTTCTAATTTGAAAGACTATAACAACAGGGTCGCTATGAGTCGCAGGCGACTCTACAGCACATAACAACAACAACAACATAACAATAGCATTATAACAAAGCTCTGGCTTAATTAGTCGGGGCTTACAGACTTACACATTTGTTTATTTGACAAGAATTATGAAATATCTTGTACTTTCTTTCTTCAAAACTCTTGTACTTTTCTTCTTCAAAATAATAGTCAGGCACAGTTCTGTGATGACATTGATATCAGTCTGATTGATATCAGTATAGATTAAGGTGCACTTGATTCAGGCCATGATCTTTTTCATCACTTGCTATGCATCTGAGAGTTAGACAGTGAATAAAGAGAACAGAAGATGAAGTGATGCCTTTGAACTCTGGTGTTGAGGAACAGTGCTGAGTATCTCATGAACTTCCCATGGCATAGAACAAAGATGTCAACAAAAAAACAAATAGTCCTGGTGAAGGTACAGCCAAGTGTTCCTTGGAGGAAAAGATGATGAAGCTTTATCTCACATATTTTGGGCATGTTGTTGTGGTGATGGTGTACTGTCCAGTTAGAATCAACTCATAGCTGACTCTTTGGAGATTTTTCAGAGGCAGTTAATTGAACAAGAGGAGATTGCGCTTCCTGCTTTCATGGAGAAGCTGGTTGATTCAAACTGTGTGGCTTTGAGACTGCAGCACATTTTCTCTTCACTAAGCCACCAAAGAGACACATCATGCTTGGAATCATGGGGGATGGTGAAAAACAGGGACATCGTTAGGTAGGTGGATTGGTATATTAACTGGTACCTTAACTGCAGCAATGGGTTGGGGTGTGTCAGAGATTGTGAGGAAGATTCAGGATAGGACAAAGTTCAGATCTGCTGCTCACAGGGTCACTATGAGTTGTACTAGACATGATGGCACTTAACAATAGTCATATTGTATAGGATGTACAAAATCATAGAGACAATATGTTCAGCAATTTACTTGTTTCACAGAAAACATTTCATGAAAGATAGTTTTTATTTGTTCCTTTGACATAGTGCCAGATAGCATGTAATATGTGAAGTTTGTTTCTCTAGCTAATCTGTTAGTTGGAGTCATGTCTCACATTTGGCTATCACAATCCCTTGCAGAAAAAAAATAGAAATTTGCTTTCAATTTCTTAGACTGCTATCACTCTAAATCCAAACACACTACCACAGAGTCAATTCTGATTCAAGGTGACCTTTCATAGCATTTCTGAGGTTGTAACATCAACAACCTTTCTTCCACAAGTGGCTCATCAGTTTCAACGGCTGATTTTTTGGTTAGTAGTCCAACATTTAACTTACTTTACAACCAGGATATTTATGCAGGTTTCTACAGCTATCTTCCATACCATTGGTTCTTGATCATATGTTACCTCTTGAAATGGCTCTGATGGCCCAATAGAAGCTGTGCTGCAATCCTGAAGGCACTAAGTTCAAATTCAGCAGCTGCCCCACAGTAAAAAGATGTGCAATTTTCTCCCATTACTCCTATAACTGCTTTGGAAAACCCGCTGGAGTTTTGGCTATGGGTCAGCTCTGACTTGACAATACAGAGCAACAACACAGTGACTATTAGTCCTTATATCTTTCTCTGATGCTACCGGTATCTTTCAACATTTGATAAAAGTTCATTCAGCGTTATAACTCAAGGCTTAATTTTTTTCTCCAGTTGCTTCAGGTTGAGAAATGCTAAAAGCAGATTCACATATACATTATATTTTCTGTAAATAAATCAATATTTAATTGTACAATTCCATTTAAGATTTCTTTTTCTTCAAGTTTCTTTTTTATTGCTGGTTCTTCTTTGTTAAAAATTGAATAGATCTTAACCAAAATTCAAAATACACTTTTGCTAAAGTATAGTATAGAATGGGATTGATCTTCCTTAGATATTATAAATCATGCTCGTGTCCAGAGTAGAATATTTTGATTTATAACTGAATTCAAATGAATGTATTATAAATACACAATAAATAACTAGGGAAAAAGTAAGCAGATAGTATAAAAATCTAAACCTTTAACACACTAATGACTGTTCAAGAAATTTCAAAGTAGATAAACATAATTGTACAATTATATGGTTAGGCAGTTAAAATACTGCTTTGTGAATCATCAAGATAGAAAATGAAGGAAAAATAGAGTAAAAATTTTACATCAATAATGAATTATGAGAACCAAAAGGTAACAGAGGAATGCATTCACAGTATCATCAGTATGCAAGTCAGCTTCTTAAACTAAGAAATGGAATAAAATAAGAACCATAGGCAAAGTCTTTGTGAATGCCACACATATAAATTATTTTTCTGTGTTTATTTCATTTGAGCTATGTAAGTAATTTTATTTCTCTGACTAAAGTTATGAAATAAGGCCATCAGCAAGTTATGAGCAATATATATGTATATAATATTTTACCAAGCTATTGTTTTCATCACTTTCTTTGCACTGTGCCAGTATCACAGTCTCCATTATTAAATCAAACAGCAGCAAAATGAACAGACATCATATGCGTATAGATCTCCATTTTAAAAAGTGGTTTTACACAACAATGACTATAAATGACTGAGGGGGAAAAAGAAAACACTGACCTGTTAGGGATATATTGCATGTTCTGTATTTGGTTCACTATTAAAGTTCTTTAGTAGAGTGTAAAAAAAAAGCAACTCTAAGAAAGATTTACAGGAAAAGTATTCTCTCATCTTTACTCCTTACTGTGGAGCATTGAACTTTCCTTCTTTGGGACTCAGTTTCCTCATCCATAAACTAAACTCAATGCTTTTGAATCAGTTGAGACTCTCAGTGACCTTTTCTTGGTGTTTAAGATTATAAGTCTTAGGAGCAAACTGATCTTTCTCTGGCAGAGAGACTGAGGAATTCAAGTCTAGTGGTTTTTAGGCTGGATTCCAGGCTAAATGGGTTCAAGCAATTATTACACTAAAATTAAACTACTATACCAATCAAGCTCCATATCTATGTCTGTCTATCTATCTATCTATCTATCTATCTATCTATCTATCTATCTATCATCTATCTATATCTCAAAATGATTGAAATAAAATTTCTTCAAACAATATGTTATTTTGGTGTGTTTTATACATGGCAGAAGTTTTTAATGAGTTTCTTCATGATGAATAATTATGATTTTTTTTAAACTGACTTAAAATATCTTACTTATTTTTATTTATTTGCTGTTTAATGCAGGCAATTAGTAAAAATCAGCTATATGTAAACATTTAAAAATAAAAAATCTTACAATAGAGAACTTCAAATTTCCTATTTCCTCTAACTAGTCAGATCTGGAGGGACTTGGAAGCACATTCCAGCACACCAGGATCACTTTTAGTGGATGGAAGAGAGCCTTCCCTGGGCAGCTTTCACCTGTAGAGAGAAGTCTGGCAGGTGTAAGGAGGGAGACACGGGGCAACTCTTGGTGGGATAAAAGGCCAAAGACAGCAAGAGGTTGTGAGTGAAGATGCAGCAATCAACGTTGTTCTACTTATGCATTAAATTCAAATGTTACACTCATTTGCTAACTGGCTGATTGTTGCAGAATGTTCTTTTTTTTATCCTGATTTTTTTATGTTGCTCATAAGCGACAAATGATAAGGATAAAAAATGGGTAAGATATTTATAGAGAAATTCATTACTAAGGTCATCTATTAATTTATTCTTCAATTCTCCTAAGCCTTCCCTATAAAATAGAAATGATAATGTCTATGTACCCATGCCATTATGCAAATAAAAAGAAATATGTTAATTACTTACCCTTTTGAAAAATTACAGTATTAAAAACATTTTCAACAAAGAAAACTATTCAATATTACTAATGGCTGATCATTAATACTGAAGTAGAAACTAAATTATTGGATATAAATCCATAACTGAAAATGGAGTACAGATCATCTCAATATCCATGTCTACACTACAAAAAAAGGTTGCTATTATTGTTGTATGTCACTGAGTCAAAACCAACCGCAGCTGACCCTCCAGTAGATTTTGATAGGCAGTTAATCTCAAGGGAAGAGATTACCTATTCTTTTTCCATGGAGCAGCTGGTGGATTTGAACTGCTTGCCTTCAGGATTGCTGCTCAGCTTCTTACCACTAGGCCATCAGAGCTCACTTGAGAAAAGTTAGGACTGATTTTTTTTGTTCAGGGAACATTTTGTTACTCTAGTCTTGTTGTAGTTTAGTCTCTTGTAAGAACTCACAGCTGACCCTGAAACAGTTTTCTGAGGCTGTAAATGCAGGAGAAGAGATGGCTCCTCTTTGTCCCATGGAACCACTGGTAGACTCAAACTGCCAGAGAGGTTCACACTGAGTTAGTAGCACCACTTCCTACGGGACTACATAACCAGAGCACTTTCTGCACTCTAGAGATAGTAAATATGATCTCTTGTGCAGTTAGTCCATTCCATCCAAAGGCTCCATGATGTTTTTCTGGTTTGTAATATGTAATATTTTGCATGTGATCTACTGATGAAATGAGAATAGGGAGCTCCTAGAATTTAAATACCGGCTGTAGGGGGGTGTGGAATCCACAGTTATTTGACTTCTCCAAAAGCAAACCTACCTAAGGTACCTTCTATACTTCAGAAAATGAAACTGTGAAGTTAGAAATGGTCACAGGAACTTATGAAGAATCCCTGACGCGTGGCGACTTCCATTTTCTTAGATCATCTGTCTTCTCTGGTTCCTACTCTTCTGTGTCTAATTTGCATAGTGTGTCCCAAAGTTTTATGTACCTAGCTATTGTTGCTCATCTGTCATCATCTCGATACCAGTGCCTTTTGGAACACATCTCTCCTGCAGTGCCCTTTTTTCCCTTGGACATCATCCATGGCACCAAATTATGATAAACGAAATAATTTAGGTGCTCCTGTTACACTGGCCAAATGAATAGCTTAGAGGAAACCACACGCCACTAATTGCCATATGCTGTGTTTTAGTTCACTAAGTTATGGCCTAACAGTTCATACCATAAAACCTCTTGAGTCTCAATTGCCTGAGGTTGCTTGGCATGAACAAGAAAGAAAGAAAGTCTTAAAATACCCCCTGAAAAACATGCAGTTCAACATTCTCCTTAAAACTCCATACCCTTACACTTAGTCACACCATTAAATAGTTCTTTTCATATATTCTTGCATTTAATTGTCAACTTGCTCTTTGATTCTTTTTATCCCATTTGGCTTTCTGAAGACATATTCATTTATTAGAAAATAATGGACTAAGGAAAGCAACCCTTCACATATGGAGTATTGTGAGAAGCACGGAGACACACATTAGGTTAATTAGACCTTCAAAAGACCTTTATAACTAAGAAAAGGTTTGCATGGCATTTTGTGTTAGCTTATAAAAGGGTTTTGATTATTTTCATATTAATCAAAACTTTAAAGACAATCTCTTTTTTAAAAAATTAAAATATGCTATAATAAAAAAAGTTACTTAACCTGTATCTTCTGGCAGGTAAATTCTAAAAGAACAGAGACTTTATTGGTTTGTTCTCCACTATGTTCCTTGAGTACATTTTAAAATATTATGTGATGAATAGATGTTTGGATGGATAGGAGTATTACTTTGATATCCTGCAGTAATTATCAAATGAAAGATATACTTGCTCAACTCTGGTATCCACATGTTCCTCTTTCAGTGGGCAAAGGTACGATTCTGGTAACCTCTAGTAAGTTCACTTAGAGAATATGTTGTAACTACTCGTATCAGTTTCTTGTGGCTGTTAAAGCAAACTACCACAAAATAGGTGGCTTACAGTGATGTAAATGAATTCTCTCACAGGTCTGGCTGCTGTCGCTGTATATCATCGATTTGGAACCTACCAACAGCTGACTTTCAAGTGGGTTTTCAGAGGTAGTTAATCCCAGGGCAGGAGATGGTCCATCTTTCTCCAGCAGAGTAGTTGGTGGATTCTAACCACAGGACTTCAGGGTTTCATCACCACTTCTCATCACCAGACAATGAGAGCTCCCTAGCCAGTCTGAAATCAAAGTGTCAGAAGAGCCATAACCTTCCCTTACCCCACTGCCTCCCCCCAAAAAAAGTGTTCTAGGGTAGAATCTTCTTTTGCTTTTTCAGTTTTTGGTAGTTTTCTTAGCTTGGGGTTTTGTAACTTCAATATTTAACTCATTTTATGTGATTTTCATCTCCTTTGTGCTTTGGCTGTGTGTCTCTTTTACTGTCACTTGATCTGCTCAGCTAATCTAAGATGTTTATAATATTCTCAGTTTATTTGCATCTGTAGACACTTTTTCCAAGTAAAGTTATGTCCATAAGTTCCAGGAAATAAAATATGGACATGTTTTTAAAGCTTAACATTCAACTAACTCCACTGCTCCAGTATAATAAATAGATACATTGACTAAACATAAGAATACTTTTAAAAGCAGAATCTGGAGAAAGTCCTTGAATTTCACTGAGATTGTCCTAGGGCTGAGCTATAAATGAAGATAAAATAATGACAAGCAACCAAGTCTGTGGGACTTCACCACATCATCACATCTACTACTTAATATCTGTCTCTTTGCTTTAAGTACCATATTTTACAAGTCTTGTTTGGAGATTTAAAAATAAAAATAATTATAAATTAAGAGACTAGCAGAGGTAATACGGAAAAAATTATTGTTGCTCTTTTCCTTGTCTCAGACTATGGCTATGACAAGTGACTTGCCAGCTAAAAATTATACAAGAGCTTCTTAGTAATTGGAGAGCAATTTTCCTACTTTGAAGCAAAACAGGAAAGGATGATTAGGTACATTGACCTACACTAATTTATTTAAATTAGATTTGCCCTGCTAGAAAGAACAGGAAGAGATTTTTCTCCTCCATTTTATTTAAAGTCTGCAGTGATACCAAAAGTTATAGAGGGGAAAAAGGAATATATGAGTCTCATTCTCCATGTTTTAAGAATGACGCAAGAGGTAAGAGACTTTAAACTGTGCTTTAAAGTCCTTCACTGGAAACATCCTTAGTCTCTACCACTTTTCATAGTAGCCCAAGAAAGAAGTAAGGTCTTTATTAATTACTATTCTACATCTTTTTGTTCGAAAGAGGAGTGGCATCCACTTCCATAATAGCTTGCCTCCAGAAACCCTATGACCTGGAGAGAGGATGAAAGACACACAAGCGTCGAGGACTCTCCTTCATAGGGTCACTATGAGCTGCCTGTGACTCGATGGCACTTAACAGCAACAACACATTTTTTTTGACAAGTTGAACATAGAATGTACTTTCTGTAGTCTTATTTTCAATTGATCTTTGAGTTATAAATCTGCCTAGTCAAAGAAAATGTAACAAATTATATGATAAAGGAATTTTAAAAAAAAATATATATGCAATTGTCTTCAACATAAACACACATACACAAAAGTATATATGCATATATAGCACTCTGGTGGACTAGTGGTATGAAACTGCACTGTAATCCCAAAGATTGTTGTTGTTGTTGTTATGTGCCGTCGAGTCACTTGCGACTCATAGCGACCCTATGTACAACAGCCCTAAACTCTGCTCTGTCTTGTGCCAATCACACTGCCTCTGACACACCCATCATGATTACCTTAGTCACTGAATCAATCCACCTCATAGAGGGACTTCCCCTCCTACGCTGTCCCTCCACCCTCCCAAGCATGATGTCCCTCTCCAAGGACCGGTCTCTTCTTACAACATATCCAAAGTATGTTAGACGGAGACTCAGAATCCTTGCCTCCAAAGAGCCATCCTGTTTAACCCTTTCCAGGACAGATGGTTTGAATTCATTAGCTGATCCATGTGATTGACTGTCTCTGAAAAAACCACGGAAGGGTCAGCTCTAAGTTGGTTCTGACTCAACAATGTGCAATAACAACAATAGTATATATATATATATATATACACACACACACACATACATACACACTTATGTATACACACACACATATATATGTTGTTGTTGTTGTTGTTGTTGTTGTTATGTGCCATTGAGTCTCTTGTGACTCATAGCGACCCTATGTACAACAGCTCTAAACTCTGCTCTGTCCTGTGCCAATCTCACTGTCTCCGACGCACTCATCCAGATTGCCCCTGTCAATCCATCTCCCAGAGGGCCTTCCCCTCTTGCGCCTGCCCTCCACCCTCCCAAGCATGATGTCTTTCTCCAAGGACTGGTCTCTCCTTACAGCAAGACCAAAGTATGTCAGACGAAGCCTCAGAATCCTTGCCTCCCAGTTTAATCCTCTCCAAGATGAATCTGTCTGTTCTCTTAGCAGTACATGGCACCTTCAGCACTCTTCTCCAACACCAAAGCTCAAAGGCATCAATTCTTCTTCTATCCTCCTTGGTAATTGTCCCAGCTCTCTGATACATAACAAGTGATTAAAAAGATCATGGCCTGTACCAGATGCACTTTTGTCTCCAGAGACACACTGTTGCTCTTGAGTACTTTAGAGAGGTCCCTAAAAGCAGACTTTCCCATCGTAATACATCTTTTAATTTCTTGGCTGCTGGTGCCAAGAGTGTTGATTGTGGAGCCAAGTAGACTAAAGCTGTGAACAATCTTGATCTCTTCACCATCCATCCTGATGCTGCCAATTGGTGCAGTGGTAAGAATCTTTGTCTTCTTGACACTGAGCCTCAATCCATATTGAAGGCTGCAGTCCTTGACCCTCTGCAGCAAGCGCTTCAGGTCCTCCTCAGTTTCAGCAAGGAGGGTTGTGTCATCTGCATAGCGCATATGTACATATAAATTTAAGTTGTTGTTGTTTGGTGTTGATTATCACATATTGCTGTTGTTGTTATGTGCCATTGAGTCACCTGCGACTCATAGTGACTCTGTGTACAACATCTTTGTTCTGTCCATTGCCAATTTTATTGCCCCTGACAGACCTATCCCCATTACCCCAATGACTGAATCAATCCATCTCTTCAAAGGTCTTCCTCTCCTGGGCTGTCCCTCCACCCTCTCAAGCGTGACATCCCTTTCCAAGGACTGATACTGCCTTGGAGCATGTCAAAAGTATGTCAGATGAAGTTTCAGAATCCTTGCCTCCAAGGAGCAGCCTGGTCTTATCCTCTCCAGAACGAACTTGTTTGATCTCCTAGCAATCCATGGTATAGTCAATACTCTTCTCCAGCACCACAGCTCAAAGGCATGAGCTCACCTTCTATCATCTATAGTCATTTTCCAGCTCTCTGATGCATAGCAAATAATTGAAAAGAACATGGCCTGTGTCAGGCACACCTTAGTCTCCAGACTGACATCGTTGCTTTTAAGTACAATGGAGAAGTCTCTGACAGCAGAATTTCCCAGTGTTATTAATCTTCTAATTTCCTGGCTGCTGGTACCAAGAGTGTTAATTGTAGAGCCAAGCAAACTGAAGCTATCAACAATCTAAATCTCTTCATCTTATATCATGAGGCTGCCAATCGGCCCAGTGGTGAGAATCTTTGTTTTTTTGATGTTGAGCTTCCATCCGTGTTGAAGGCTACAGTCCTTGACTTTCTGCAGCAAGCACTTCAGGTCCTCCTTAGTTTCAGCAAACAGGGTTGTGTCATCTGCATAACACATTTTGTTGATGAGTCTACCTCCAATCCTGATGTCATGCTTCTTGTAGAGCCCAGCCTCTTGTATAATGCGTTCTGCATATAGATTGAAAAGATATGGAGATACTATACATCCTTGATGCACACTCTTCCCAATTTTAAACCATGCAGTGTTTCCTTGCTCTGTTCTGATGACTGCCTCCTGGCCCAAGTGTAGGTTTCACATAAGCACAATCAAGTGTTCTGGGATTCCCATTCTTCTCAGAGTCAGCCACAGTTTGTTATGATCTACACAGTCAAATGCCTTTGTATGGTCAATGAAGGACAGACGGACATCCCTCTGGTACTCTCTGCTTTCAGGCAAGATCCACCTGACATTAGCTATAATATCTGTAGTGCCATGGCTTCTTCTTAATCCAACCTGCACTAGAAAATTTCTGTATAATAAGTGCATTTGATTTTTCCATTGTTGTTGCTGATTGTGATCAAGTTGAGCACGACTCATAGTGACCCTATGCACAAAAGGCCTGAAGTCTTTCTGTAATTATCATCATTTATCAAATTTCATAGAGTTCCCAGAGGCATGTTGTATAGGAGGTGGATGTCACTTCAGCTATCAAACCTGTCTTAAACTAGTAGCTTCACCAAACACTGTCCACCATAGGTAACCGTTATGGCATTTGCCACCCAATGGCACAAGATTCAGCATCACAGCAACCCCTGGTTACCTCAGCACAGCATATAGAAGAGTTCTGTGCTACTTAGAAGAATGTTCCTCCAAAATATAATAATAACCATCTTTTAAATACAAAAGCATTCCCCAAGGTCTTGTTGACTCAAAACATGAGGCTTAAATAAAAAAAAACAACCAATATAGTATGTTGTTATTATGTAAAGTTGAGTCACCAGTGATCTATAGCAGTTCTATGTAGAGCAGCTCTGAACCCTTTGCTGTCCTGCACCAGTCTTACTAATTCCAATCCATCAACCCCCATTGCCCCAGATACTATATCAATCCATCTCATCTGGGGTCTTCTTCTCCTTCACTGTCTCTCCACTCTTCCAAGCATGACATCTTTTCCTAGGACCAGTCTCTCCTGGACACAGGCCCAAAGTATGTGAGACAGAGCTTCAAAATCCTAGCCTCCAAGGAGAGATTTGGTTTCACCCTCTCCAAGACAAATCAATTTGTTTTCTTGGCTGTCCATGGTATGTTCAAGACTCTTCTCTGGCACCACAACTTGAAGGCATCTATGTTTTTCTTTCATCCTTAGACATTGTCCAACTCTGTAAAGCATAATAAGTGATTGAGAAGTCCATGGCCTGGATTAGGTTCACCTCTGCCTCTAGACTGACATTATTGCCTTTCAGCACTCTGGAAAGGTTCATGACAGCAGATTTTTTCAATATAATTTGTCTTTTGATTTACTAATTGCTGGTGTCACAAGTGTTGATTATGGAGCTGAGCAAGCTGTAATTGCTAACAACCTCAATATTTTCTCCGTCTATCATGATGCTGCCAATTGGCCCAGTGGAGAGAATTTTTGTCTTCTTGATGTTGAACTTCAATACAAGTTGAACTTCTGCAGCAAGCATTTGACATGGTAAAAAACAAAACAAACAAAAATATAATTTTTCTTTAAATTGAATGTTGGGAACAAAAGAAGGAAATAAGCAGATAACCACAAATCTAGAATCTAGAGTAACTGAAAAAATCAACTGGTCTAACTACATACTGTGAAACAAATGGTCTTATAAAATTTAGATCAGGTCAAGAGAATATTCTGAGAGAGAAATACATAGTTTGACAAAAAGATTTTTCTAAAGTTATAATCCTGGGGGATAATGTACATAATTCCACCTCTTGAAGTAGTGGAGGTTTGGCCACCAATGTGGTTGAATTTAGCAGGAACTCTGCTCCTTAAGATATCAAAGAGCTATATGTACTATTGTTGTGTACCATAGAGTCAGAACCAACATACAGCTGACCGTCCAGTGGGTTTCCAGAGACAGTTAATCACACAGGAGAAAATTGCTCATTATTCTCCTGTGAAGCAACTGTTGGATTTGAACAACACACCTTTGGGATTTTACCACTGCGTCTTACTACTAGACCACCAGAGCTACATAGATACTGTAAGGATAGAAAAAATGAATTGTTCAACACGATAGCTTTTCAAGAAATAGTCTGTGTTGCAATGAATAGAGAAAGAGTCCCATTTAGATTTACAGCTGGTAAATTCAGTAAGATAAATAAGAATAAATGGGTAATCAGTTTATACTCACATGGACACCCAGTTATGCATTCAGACAACAACTTATGACAGAGCTTTATCATTAGCTATACAGTAAACAATATGAAGACTCACTTTATAGACAAATAAATTATTCTATTCAAATGAACAGATTATTGGCCAGCATATACTTTGAACAGGTATGGAGACAGACTACATCTCTGATGCACTCCTTTCCCAGTTCCAAACCATGCAGTGCTCCCCTGGGCCATTCACACAACTGCCTCCTGCTACAGGTACTGGTTCTTCATGAGCACAATCAAGAGCTCTGAAATGTCTATCCTTCTCAATGTCAGCCACTAGTTGCCATGATCCACACAGTCAAACACCTTTGCAGAGTCAATAAAGCACAAATAGAGATTCTTCTGGTACTCTTTACTTTCAGTCAAAATCCATCCGACATTAGCAATGTTATTGCTGGTACCACGGCCTCTTCTAAATAAAGTTTGACCTTCTTGCAATTCCCTGTCTATTTACTGTTCCAGCAATTTTTTATGATCTTTAGCTGTATTTTACTAGCATGTGATATCAATGATATTATTTGATAATTTCTACATTCAGTAGGATCACCCTTCTTGAGAACAGGAACAAATATAGACCTCTTCCAAGCCATTGGCCAGACAGCTGTCCTTCAAATTTCAAGGCATAGACTGTTGAGTGCATCCAAGGTTGCATCTGTTAATTAAAACAAGTCGATTAGTATCATATAAATTCCTGGAGCCTTATTATTTTGCCAATGCCTTCAACACAGTTTCCATTTCCTTTTTCATTACCATTAGCTCCTGTTTATATAGTACTTCCTGAAAATTTTCAGTGCCAATCAATTCGTTCTGGTACAGTGACTCTGTGTATTCCTTCCATCTTCTTTTAATGTTTGCTGGGTCATACAATATATGGCCCATAACGACTTTCAACATTGCAACATTAAGCGTAAATTTGTTTTTCAGTTCTTTCAGCTTGAGAAATGTAGGGATAGTTCTTTGCACCCCTTTTTTCCTCCAATTCCAGCTCTCTGTACATTCCATTTTACTTTGCTTTGTCCTCCTGACCTGCACTTTGAATCTGTCTGTTCAGTTCTTCTACTTCAACATCTTTTCCTTTAGATTTGGCTTCCCATCATTCCAGTGCAATCTTTAGAGTCTCATTTGACATCCAGAATTGGAGAGAAACTCATCCATAATCTGAGTTATGCAGATGACACAACTTTGATTGCTGAAAGTGAGGAGGATTTGAAGCACTTGTTACAAAAATCAAGGAATGCAGCCCTCAGTATAGATTGCATCCAATATCAAAAAAACAGAGATTCTTACAACAGAACCAATAGGCTGTATCATAATGGGTGGAGAGGAGAATTGAAATTGTCAACAGCTTCATTTTGCTTGGATTCACAATTAACATCCTTGGTATGAGCAGTCAAGAAATAAGGAGATGCATTGCAATGGGAAAATCTGCACTAAGGGACTTTTTCAAATTATTCAGAAGTAGTAATATCAGTTCGATAACTAAGAACCATCTGATTCAGACCATGGTCTTTGAGATTTCTAGGTATGCATCCAAGACCTTGACAATGAATAAGAATGACAAAAAAGAATTGATAACTTTGAGCTATGGCGTCAGAGAAGAGCATTGAAAATTTTATGGATGGCCAAGAAAATGAATAGATATGTCTTAAAGAGGGTGCAGCTAGAGTGCTCTTTGAAGACAAGAATGATGAGGATTTGCCTAATGTACTTTGGACATATTGCTAGAAGGTGCTATTTCTTGCAGAAGGACATGATGTTGGGAAGGGTGGAGGGTTGGCAAAGGAGAGTAAGACCCTCAATCAGGTGGTTTGACAAGGTGGTTTGCTGCAATGGGCTCTTGTGTGCCAGGAAGTATGGCACAGGATGTCAGGTTGGCAAAGGGCAGGACTGGTTTCAGATTTTTATTCATAGGGTTGCTATGTGTCATACTAGACTTGATGGCATCTAACAACATTCAAGTAAATAAATAGGCCTAACACTAGACACACAATTATAATTCAATTCTCCAGCTGTAATGCTGAAGAATTCTCGGGACAAAATATTGAATGATGGAGGAGGCATCAAAGAAAATGGAAGGAATGCACAGTCACTGTAAGAAAATGAAAATGTCAACACTGAACCACTTCAGGAAATAACACATGATTAAAAACCATTGGTCATGAAAGGAGTGCAAGCTTTGCTAAAGGTATTGCCAAAAAATAAGATGCCAGGGATTGATTGAATACTAACTAAAGTAGTTAAAAAAAATAGATGCAGCCCTGGACATGCTCATTAGCTTATGCCAAAAGTTTTTGGAAAACAGCTGCTCAGTAGACTACTAGTTCAAAGAGACCTATACTTATGTCCATTCAAAAAGATAGGATGATCTAGCCAAATGCATAAATTATCAAGCAATATCTCTAAAATTACACATATGTAAAAATGTGTTCTAGAAAATCGAAATATAAAAAAAATATCCATAAGGAACTCCCAGTAAGGATTCATAATAAAGTTGAGAGCAAGGATATCACTGCTGATGTCAGATAGATCTTGGCTGAAAGCAGAGGACATTGTAAAAATATTTACTTGTGCTTTATTGATTAAGAAAAGATATTTGACTTTGTGGATTATAACAAATTATGGATAACACTGAGAAGACTGCAAATCCCAGAAGAATTCATTGTGCTCATGGAAAACCTATATATGAAATAAGATGCCATTTTCTGGATATACATAAATCAAAGACATAGATCAATGGCTTTTAGGGGAAACATCCAGACAGTATCTAATACAACTGGGCAGGGAAAGAGGAAATGACCTCAACTGGAGTAATTTAATGAAAAGGATAGAATTTCATAAACTGTTTAAGCCATCAGGGAATAGCTTGAGAATTCTCTCCCCCAGTTCTCCACAAAATATACATATGCTTATAAATAAGCACACTTAAGCTCATACATACTCACATACACAGAAACACATTTATGATGTATTAAGCACAGAAAAGCATTTCACTCAAACATTGCCATCAAGTAGGAATCATCTCATAGATGACCCTCAAGCAGGTTTTTTTTGAGACTCTAAATCACATGGGAGATAGCCTGTCTTTCTCTCTTGGAGACACGGGTGAATTCAAACTGCCAGGAAGATGCCAATTTTGAGCTAGTAGTGCAACTTCTTACAGTCTAGCACGAGAGTTCCTTCTTGTTGTTATGTGCTGTGGAGTTGGAACTGACTCATAACTGACCCGAAGGGCTTTCAGGGGTTATAATATCATGGGAGGAGATTGCCACCAGAACACTCCTTGAAGGCAAGAATGAGAACGTTACTCCTCAGACAGAAATATTGGCTTGGGAAAGTAAAGGGTTTGCAAAATAGAGGAATCCCCAACAGGTTCAGTGTGTCAGAGATGATGAGGATGGTACAGAATAGAACAGCGGTCAGGCCTTTTGTTAATAGAGCCACTATGAGTCATATTCAACTCAACAGCACCAGCAAGAACATTAATCTTAGTAAAAATAAATGTTTTGCTTTGTTCACTTTCCTAAAATCTATCAAAATGTTTTGCACTTCATACATTTATGAAAAAATAATTAATACGTAAGAGTGTCTTTTACATTTTTCTATGAAAAATAAAAAGAGAAAAAGTTTATCCTTTCAACAGTCCAGTTGATTGAACCTTGCTTACTTTGTAAGAAGCGGAAGAGACTTATCTTCAGTACTCCAAGGGGGAAATCAGCAATGACTGGAATGGACTAGTACACTTAATATCTTATAATGTATTAAGAAAATTTAAAATATCAATGACCTCTCTTTACTTTTTCTACCCTCTGCTGAAGGTATTTATACATAAACTTAAGAGTTTCCTGAGGAAAGTTCAGTCTTGACTTTAAAATGACAAGATAGTAGAGCTGGCCAAAGGTGTGCAGCTTTTTCAGTTCTCTTCTTCCAGATAGTCTTTACCTACGATCCTGGCCCAAAGCTCTAGACAGGGTTTTCAATGTGAAAATTAGTCAGTGTGGCTTTCCAGTTCCACATCTTGCTTGTCCTGGATGATTAGACAACAACTGAGAAGAATACTCATGTGGAAAAGCTCTTCGTTGGCTTTCCCACCTGTTTATCCTCAGATCTGGTCTCTCTTTAGGATGAGCACATTCCAAGGAACCCCAGGGAGAGTTCTGATAGTACTTATTATGAAAGAATATTCTGGTTACTTGTATTGAATTTCCTTTGTAAAGCTCTCTTACAATTTTGTATTATATTAGAGACAAAAAAAAAATCAATTCCACATCAATGATTACTAGCATCTTCATCAAAGCGTGTCTGCCCAGGCTTCAAAAAAGGTGGCATCTTTCTACTGTTCAAGGCTTTGGAACTTCTTGAGGGGGAAGTAATATTATTAACATTTTAACAAGATTCATATTTTCATTTACTGAACCATCTGTCTTACATTATCCCATCTTTGTCTGTCTCTCTTCATTTCCTGGAAATGTGTCTTTGACCTGATGTTTGAGGTTAGAAAGTGATGAGAGGGTGCAGTGTTGTTGGCTTTTTGACCCACCCAAAACCTGTAATAGGCTTCTCTCTGAAGCTTTCTTGTATGCATTATAGAGTTTTGACGTCTTAACCACAGAAAATATTTTCCCCCCACGTGTTCTTAAATGGTCTGAAACAGCTTAAAATTATTGGAAACAGGAACATGTACAACAAACATAAGTTTTTAAATTTGTATTTGTTTGGGCAACTGTGGATGACATTTCTTCTTCATTGTTATCTACAGCAAAGAAAAACTAAATATTTGCAAATATAGCAAATGATAGCCAGAGCTGAACTTTACTGAATCAGACTTTGATTAAAAAGTTTAAGTAAGAATTTCTTAAAAATGAAGAATAAAAATTAATAGAGTTGAGACAATAACATATATTTAAATGTTCCAAATGTTCTTTCTTTTCCATGCCTAGACATGAAATACTGTCCATAGTAATGGCCATCTCTCTTGAATGGATGCTAAGTTCATTATACTCCATTCTTGTATCATTGCCTTGATGCAGGTTTGAGATTATATACCCATATGTTGTCAATTATGAGGGAAAACAAATGTGCTAAGGCTAGAAAGTTTGATGCCAATAGTATAAATGCAGGAGGAAGAAATTCTGACTCTTTTTGCGTCCTAAGTTTTAGGGTTTAGATTGTGAAAGTTAAAGTGCACTTAACTGGAGATCCCAGTTGTGACACAAAGATGGTGTTTGCTACATAGAAGTGAAGTGAGAGAGGAAGAAAGGGAGAGATAAAGATGCTAGTGGACTAACTTTGTTCCTCAATAATGTGGCTCATCATCCTGCTAAGCGAACTAACTCAGTTCCACAAGAACAAATAGTATGTAAGACCATAATCATAGAACGTGTATGAGGTTCCGGGGGATGGGAAGAGAATGGGAGCAAAGGGGTGACAGTGTGTAGGGGGGATTGATTAATCATAGGGTCACATGATTTGATGGGTGGAGAGAGGGGTGGGTAAAAGAAATGGGAAAGATCTGGTGTGAAACACAATGTATATGAACTTTCAAAGTAAACCAGATTAAAATAAAACCCTTATAGAAAGTAAAAAAATGGTGTGGCTCATGATGTGATGAGATCATGTGATAGCTGCTTCAGGAATGTAGACTCTCTGGTGGTATAGCATACAGGGAATTTTTTTTTCTGCTAGCCCAAAGGTTACACATTCCTGAAAGTTCAAAACCACTAGTAGTTCCTTGAGGGAAAGGGGAGAAATTTCTTCCTGTGTGATTTACACCCTGGGAAACCCAATGGAGGGTCAACTATAAGTCAGAAATGACTCAACAGCAATGAGAGAGAAACCAGACTAATAACTTAGAACCTGCATATAACAAGATAAAATAGTGATTTGTATGCACATTAAAATGTCTGGAGCGTAGAAAGAGGGAGGTAAATCAATTTGATTTTACTGAGAGAAAATCTATTTTCATGTTACTTTATGAATCTTTTTCTTTAGTTTTTGCAATATTTAAAAGTATTATTAAAATTTTTAACATCTTCTCAAATAATAGACAGATAATTATAGAAAAATACCTCTAGAGGATAGTAAGACAAACAACAAAAACCTCCAAGATGACAAAACCATTCTGTCCAGGTTGTGGTCATGAACAGTAATAAGCAATGAAGGCTGTGGTGGTACACAGTGGATTTCTGAGAATGGAGGACGAGCATCTAAGGTTCAGACCTTTCTTATCACATAGAGTATCTATTTGGCATTAAATCAGAAGGTGTTAATGTTTGTATTTTATTAAGAACCCTGTAAGTGATCTTTAGTGCCTAGGAGTATTCTGGCTTTGAACTATCAAAACATACACAATAAAATCAACAGAGACTTCTGAATTTCAAATTGTTTTATATACAATGAAAAAAAAAATAGCAATCATTTTCATATTATAAATTCAAGTCGGTTGTATATTTTTAATAAAAATTTTAAAACACAACATTAGAAGAAAAAAATGTAGACCTCATTAGATTTAGACTGTTTAAGGATTTTTGTTTATATGAATATTTTGATAGAGTTAGAGAACTTAAGACTGACTTTTACCAATCCCTAGGTCTCTTTTTGCTAGTCCTGTGTTGGTTTTTTATTGATAATTATTAATATTACCATTGTTGTGTGCTGTCAAATTGTAAACGACCCATAGCTTACCCTTCAGTAAGCTTTCAGAAGCAGTAAATTGCATGGGAGAAGATTAAACATCTTTCTCCCGTAAAGCAGCTGGTGGGTTCAAACAGGTGCTATAATGTCAGTTCAAACTCGCAGTGACTATATGTGCAACACAATAGAACACAGAATGCTGTTCTGATCCACATTCATAGTCACCACTATTTTTGAGTCATTGTTGCAACCATTCTATCAATCCATTTCACTGAGGATCTCTCTCTGTTCCCTCTAATCTTTTGATTTACCAAGCATTATATACTTCTCTAGGGACTGTCTGGTTAATCCTGATAACATATCCAAAGTACATCAGACAAAGTCTCACTATCTTCAATCCTAATGAAGATTATTTCTTTACTTTTTCCAAGAAAGAACTATTTCTTTATCTGGAAGTCCTTGTTGTATTTCATATTATAATGCTACAATTTGAAAGCAGAAATTATTTTTATTAATTGTCCAAGTTTCCTGTAAGGATGTGATTTAAAGTACGATGACTTGAGACAGATGTCTGATACTCTTCATAATTATGCCTTTTATTTTCAGTACTTAAATAAAATCTCTGACATCTTCACTATTTTTTCTGTCATGATACTGCTTATATGTTTCATGGTGTGGATTGTTCACTTCTTTGTGGTGTTGTTGTTGTTGTTGAATGCCTTCAAGTCGGGAACGACTCATAACGACAGTATGAACAAAAGACTTGAAGCCCCTCTACAACTGTCAATATGTGTCAAAGTTCATAAAGTTCTCAAAGATGTGTTATTTAGGAAGTGGATGCCACTCCTGCTATAGTGCAAGTTCTCAAAGGTGTGTTATTTAGGAAGTGGATGCCACTCCTGCTATAGTGCAATTAATATTGAAGATTATATGCTTTGGTGTTCATTAAATGTTCTTCAACTCTCTTTTCTGCATTCAGCATACAAGATTTTGTAAACTACATATCACAGGTTGTTGATGAATGTTTCTTCAATTGTAATAGCAAGTTCTTCATTCAGACTAATCCTATATTGTTGTATGTACCATAGAGTTGCCTGCAACTCATAGCAACCCTATGTACAATAGATCTGGAACCTGCCCTATCCTGAGTCAGTCTCACTGTCTCTGCATACCTACCCACATTACCCCAATTACTATGTAAATCCATCTCATCCAGGGACTTTTATCCTACACCGTCTCTCCAACTTCCCAGTATGATGTCCTTCTCCAAGGACTGGTTGCTCCTGGCAACATGCCCAAATTATGTGATATAGAGCTTCAAAATATCTTGACTCCAAGGAGAAACTTGGTTTCACCTTCTCCGAGACACACTTGTTTGTTCTCTTGATGATCCATAGTATGTTCAAATACTCTTCTGCAGTCCTACAATAATTCTTCTTCTATCATTGTTAGTCATTGTCCAGTTCTCTGATGCATAGCAAGTGATTGCAAAAACCATGGCTTGGGTCAGACACACCATAATCTGTGGACTGATATTGTTGCTCTTCAGCACTCTATAAAGGTCCCTTAGGCAGATATTCCTAATGATATTCACCTTTTGATTTCCTGAATGCTGGTGCCAAGAGTTTTGACTGTGGAACCAAGTAAGCTGAAACTATTAACAATCTCTATCTCTTCTCCATCCATCATAGTGCTATACTTAACTTCCTTTCCTGCAGCAAACCCCTATGTCCTCCTCAGCATTGGCAAGTAAGGTTCTATCATCGGCATAACACAGGTTGTTGATGAATTGTCCTCCAATCCTGATGCCACATTATCCTCATAAAGGCCAGCCTCCAAAATGATCTGTTCTGTGTATGTTGAAAAGGTATGGAGATAGGATGTATCCCTGACACACGTCTTTCCTGATTTTGAACCATGCATTCTGGAGAATAACTATCTGGCCAACTGACTAGAATAGATCCATACTTATTTACATTCCAAAAGGTGATATAACAGAGTGTGAAAATTATTGAACAATATCATTACTAGTACACACAGGCAAGATTCTGCTCCAGATTATCCAAAAATTACTGAAACAGTACTTTGACAGAGAATTGTCAGAACTAGGGACATTATAAAAAATATCAAATGGATCTTAGCAAAGAGTAGCAGAAGAAATACATATCTGTGTTTCATTGACCATGCAAAGGAATTTGATATGTGAATCACAACAAACTGGCTAACTTTGAGAAGAGTGGGAATCCCAGAATGCTTCACTGTGCCCACGCAAAACCTGTGTGATTGGACCAAGAAGCAATTGTCAGAACAGGAAGGAAACACTGCATGGTTCAAAATCAGGACAAGGTTCACTTTGGTTTTGTTTTTAAGAAGTATAACGTACATTTACTTATGCAAGTATTTCTCATAGTAAGATCTGACATACCTGCATGAAAACATATGTTGTTATTGTTAGGTGCTGTCAAGTATGACTCCTAGTGATCCTGTGAATAACAGATCTGAACAATGTCTTATCTTGTGCCATTCTCACAATCTCTGAAACACTCAAGCCCATTACAAAAGTTACTATGTCAACCTAATTGATTAAAGATTTTCCTCTTCTTCATTGCTCCACTAGCTTCCCAAATATGATATCCCTCTCCAAAAAATAACTTCTAGCTAAATGTCCAAAGTATGTGAAACAAAGTGTCCTCATCCTGGTTTCTAAGAAAAATTATGGTGGCATCTTCTCTAAGACGTATCTGTCTGTTCTTTTGTAAATTCATGGAATCTTCAGCACTATGTGACGTTCAACATCACAGTTAAAAGACGTTATTTTTTTTTCTTCCTTAGCCATTGTTCAGTTCTCAGATTCATGATATGTGACTGAAAAGACCATGGTCTGATCAGGTGCACCTTAGAACTCTCAATAACTTTACTGTTTTCCATAACTTGGAGAGGTCCCTGACTACAGACATTCCTAGTATTATATGCCTCCTGAACTTTTCTCTTATCAAATGTATTGATCCTGGATCCAACTTAGATGAAACCACTGAATCTCAGTGCTTTCTCCAACTATCATGTTATACGTCTCCTGAACTCTTGACTTCTTGTACCAAGTGTATTGATCCTGGACTCAAGTTAGATGAAACCATTGAGTCTCAATGCTTTCTCCAAATATCATGATGTTGTGCATTGGCCCAGTGGAAAGGATTTTTTTTCTTCACATTGAGATTCAATCCATATTGAAGGCTGCATTATTTAACATTCTGTAGCAACTGATTCAAGTCCTCCTCTTTCAGGAAGCAAAGTTGTGTGTCATTCATATGACAATGGTTATTTATGAGTCTTCTCCCAATCTTGATGTCACTCTTCATAGAGTTACAGCTTCTCAAATAATTTACACAAAATTCGCTTTTCCTAATTTTATAGTGCTCCATTGCTCTGCTCACACAACAGCTTCTATTTTTATCTATAGGCTTCACACACGCACAATAAAGAGTTTTTGACTTAGTCTTCTCAAAGCCATAATTTGTTAAGACCCACACAAGCAAAAGCGTTTGCATAGTCAATAAAGCACAAATAGATTTTCTTTTGGAATTTTTTGTTTGTTTGTTTTCAGACAGGATCCATCTGGTATCAGTAATGATATTCTTGGTGACAGGATTATATCCCTACACTTACAAGGAAGCCCAGTGAATACCACTATCATTCAGATATATGCACCAACAACGAGAGCCAAAGAAGAAGAAATAGATGATTTCTACAAACTTTTACAGTCGGAGATAGATCGAACATGCAATCAAGATGCATTGATAATATTGGGTGACTGGAATGCAGAAGGTG
>NW_006399763.1:28675852-28691865 GCF_000299155.1 Elephantulus edwardii | reverse complement strand
GCTATGAGTCGAAAACGACTCGATGGCACATAACAACAACAACAACAATGACCTCTTCTAAATCCAGGTTAATGTCTGACAGTTTCCTGTATGTTCTATTCTAGCTGTTTTTAAATATCCTTTAGGTGTATTTTGCTTGCATGTGATATTAGTAATATTCTTCTAGAATTTCCATATTTTACTGGATCACATTTCTTGGGAAGGGGAACAAATAGAATCTCTTCCTGTCAGTCGGCCAGGCAGCTGTTCTCTAAATTTCATGTCATAGACTAGTGAGGATATTCAGGGCTGCATCTGTCATTTGAAACATTTCAATTTTTATCCCATAGATTCCCAGGGCTTTTAAATTTTGGCAACATCTTCAGTGCAGCTCAAATTTCTCTCTTCTTTAGCATTGACTCTTGATCATATGCTACTTCCTGAACTATTTCAGTGTGGGCCATTTCTTTTTTGTACAGGTACTCTATGCACTCCCTCCATCTTGTGTTGGGTTGTTTTTTTGCTTTTATTTTTATAGCAAAGATAGATTTATTAGAAAGGTACATCACCAAAGTGATGTGCCCCCTCCTAGAGGGGAAATATGGAAGAGAAGCCTCCCTCCGGATTGTTTTGATCTTTTCTAGATCATTCAGGATATTGTCCACAACATAACTAAGTAAGTATTGTAACTTGAGGCTTGAATTTGTTTTTCAGGATCTTCAGCTTGAGAAATGCTGAGCTTATCCCTTTGTTCTTCAATTCTAGGTCTCTGCACGTGCTTTTAGAGTAGTTTGCATTGTCTTTCTGAACTGCTCCTTTGCTCAAAGGTCATGAGGCTTAGAGCAAACAAGTAACAGAGTTTTATAGAAATAAGCATCTTACAGTCTGCACCCACCACCTTTTTTCAGGTACAAGTCCCAACCCTTGGTAGAAGCCCCAAATGAAAAAGCTATAGAGGTGTTAAATAGTGTAGGTCCTTGGCCCGATCCAGACCTGCTGAGTCAAAACTAATAGGAAAGGTGCTGAGAACTTGAATTTTAAAATTTGACAGATAACATTTATTCATTGAACTTAGTTTGTTAATTTATTGCCTTTGCCTTCACACTGATTGCTTAATTAGAAGAAACCAGTTTCAACTTCGTGGTGGATAGGCCAACTTTTCCAATTACATTGGATACCTGCTGCTGTATGCTGTAGTCAGAACCAAACCATAACTGACCCTTCAGTGGGTTTTCAGAGGCTGCAAATCATATAATAGGAGATTGTTCAAAGTTTAGTTAAACTCTTTAAAGGAAAATTAAGGTGGTTCTCTAAAGATGCTTCATTCCTAAGTACTTAAGTACTCACAACAAAAATGTAATAATTGAATGATCCTAAAATCTCAAGTATAAATATAATTTCATTCTTTTTACAAATATTGTTGCTGTTGTTGGTTTGTGCCATTGAGGCACCTCATAGTGACCCTGTGTACAATACCTCCGAAGTCTGCCCTATCCTGAGCCAGTGTCTGTCTCTAATACACCTACCCATATTATACTAGTTACTATGTTAATCCATGTTATCTGAGCTCTTTCTCTCCTGCACTATTCCACCACCTTTTCAAGCGTGATCTCCTTCTCCAAAGACTGGTGGTCCCAACTGGCCAAATCTACAAAATATGTGAGATAGAGCTTCAAAATCCTTGCCTCTAAAGCATAGCTTGGTTTCAACCTCCCCAGACAGACTTTGTTCTCTTAGCACTTTATGGTGTGTTCCATACTATACTCCAGCAACACAACTCAAAGGCACCAATTATTTTTCTATCATCCTTAGTCATTATCCAGCTCTCTAATGCATAACAAATGATTATGAAGACTATTGCCTGAATCAGGCGCACCTTAGTTTCTAGATTGACATCATAATTCTTTAGCACTTTGGAGAGATCCCTGACAATAGATTTCTCTAATGCAATTAATCTTTTGCTTTCCTGACTGCTGATGCCAAGGGTGTTGATTGTGGTGCTAACAAGCTGAAATTGTTAATAACATCAGTCACTTCTCCATCTATCATGGTGCTGCCAATTGGCCCAGTGGTGAGAATATTTATTTTCTTGATGTTAAGCTTTAATCCATATTGAAGACTATCACCCTTAACATTTTGCAATACGTACTTCAGGTACTCCTCAATTTCAGCAAGCAAGGTCGTGTCTTCTGTATAATGTAGGTTGTTGATGATTCTTTCTCCAAACCAGAGGCCAATTCCTCCTCATAAAGCCCTGTTTCCCAAATGATCTGTTCTGCATACAGATAAAAAGTGTATGGAGACAGGATGCATCCCTGACTCACTATTTTCCTGATTTTGAACCATGCAGTGTTGTCATGCTCTATTCTGACAATTGTTTCCTGGTTTGAGTATATAGATTTTTGCATGAGCACAATCAAGTGTTCTGGGATTCCCATTGTTCTCAAGGTTAGACACAATTTATTGTGATCCACAGTCAAATGTTTTTGCGTAGTCAATGAAACACATAGACACTCCTCTGGTGCTCTTTGCTTTCAGTAAAGATCCCTCTGGCATTATTGATGTCTCTAATACCAGGGTCTCTTCTAAAATGGACTTGTATTTCTGTTAGTTCTCTGTTGATTTAGTGTTCTGATCATTTCAGGATAATCTTCAGCAAAATTTTGCTAGCATGATATATTAGTGATATTATCCAATAATTTTCACACTCTATCAGGTCACCTTTTTTTAAAATGGGAATAAATATGGATTTTTTTCCAGTCAGTGGACCAAGTAGTTGTCTCCAGATTTCTTGGCACAACTTGGTGAGCACGTCCAGGGCAGTATCTGTTGAAATACGTCAATTGGTATACCGTCAATTTTGAGGGCCTTGTTTTTTGGCAATTCCTTCAGAGCAGCTTGAACTTCCTTCTTCATCACCATGACTTCTTGATCATATGTTGTTTCATTAAGTTCTTCTGTGTCAGCCAATTATTTTTGACACATTGACTCTGTTTACTTCTTCTATCTTCTTTTAATGCTTCCTAGATCATTCAATATTCTGTCCTTAACATCTCTTAAGTATTGCAATTTGAGGCTTGATTTGTTCTTTAGTTCCTTTAGCTTAAGAAATGCTGAACCAATGTAGGAACAGTAACTTTGTAAATTATTACTTAACTTGGGAGGGACTGGAAAGCATTATGCTGAGTGAACTAACTCAATATTTATCCCACAGAGATTTATCTCTGTGGAATAAAATTGAACAAGACCATTATTGTAGAATCAGTATAAGAATCCCGCAAGGGTGGGAGAGCATGGAAGCAGAGAGATGTGAATGTACAGGGGGAAGAGGGTTGCACAATTTGATGGGTAGGGTGTGAGGAAAATAGAATTCATAATGGAATTTTATAAATAAATTAGTAGAAAAAAAACCCTAAAATAAAAAAGAAATTCAGCTAAAAACATTCATAAACCACATAAATAAAAAAAAGAAATGCTGAATGAGTTTAAACCTTTTGATTTTCCAACTCCAGCTGTTTGCACATTTCATTATAATACTTTGCTTTGTCTTCCAGAGCTGTCCTTTGAAATGTTCTGATCAACTCTTTAACTTCCTCCTTTTTCCCTGTTCTTTGGTTTCTCTGTTCCCTATTGCAATATTCAGAATCTTTTGAGATATTTATCTCGTTCTTTTCTTTCCCCTCTTTTACTGTAATGATCTTTTGCATTTGATATCATACCACAGCTCATCTGGTTTTCATCCATTAGTGTTCAAAGCTTAAAACCTGTTCCTGTGATGGGTTTTACATTCAGGAGGGATAGACTAATGGTCAAATTTGAATTCTTGTGGATTTGATTCCATTTTCTTTAGTTTTACTTACTTTAATTCTGGTTTGCAGATCCATAGGTGATAGAATTTAAATAAACCATACAGTCAACTTCCAAATGTGCTAGGAAGCTACTAAATGCTATATTCTTTCTGATTTCACCTTCTAAGACTTTTACTAAGATTTATAGTTGTTTTATTTTGCATTGTTTTACACATTCTATTGCCTAAAATATTTTGAGTTTGCTATAAATCAAAAACTGCCCTGAACAACAAAAAATCATGAATTACTAAAGCATAGTGTTAGTCAACACATTTCCAGGTGCTATTTGTAGTATATTAAAGCACCAGGAAATTTCTTCAAAAAACAATTCTATAAGTACATTCAATTTCACCTAAAATTGAGAGTTATTGTTGTTGTTGTTAGGTGCTCCTGAGTTGGGTAGGACTCCTAGTTATCCAATGAATGACAGATCTGAACTGTGTCTTAATCTCACAATTCTCACTATCTCCAGTACACTCAAGCCCTTTATTGCTGTCTCTGTGTTAGTCCATCTGGAAGAGGATCTTCCTCTCCTTTGCCCCCTTTCACTTTTCCATGCATGATAGCCTTCTCTCTTCTAGTAATATGTTTAAAGTATGTGAACCAAAGCTTTGCCACCCTTGCCTACAAGGAGCACTCTTAGTACACCTTCTTCAAGACATACCTGTTTGTAGTTTTGGCAGTCCATGGAATATTCAGTACTCTTCTCCAATATGACCATTCAAAGGCTCCAATTCTTTTTCTGGTATCCTTGTTCATTGTCCAGCTTTCAGCAGCTAAGCAAATCATTTAAAAGGCCATGGTCACAGTCAGGTTCACCTTAGTCCTCAAACTAGCATTGTTGCTCCTCAATAATTTGAAGAGGTCCCAGACTACACACTTTCCCAGTGCAATATGTCTCCTGACATGAAGGCAGGAATAAGAAGTCTTTGACAGTTTCAACCTTTTCTCCACATACCATGATACTGTCTATCAATCTAGTGGTAAGAATTTTTTGTTGTTTTGTTTGTTTGTTTGTTTGTTTTGGGTTGTTGTTTTGTGGGGTTTTTTTATGTTGAGATACAATCCCTATTGAAAGCTACAGTGTTTGATCTTCTGCAAGTGTTTCAAGTCATCCTCACTTTTAGCAAGCAAGATTGTGTTGTCTACATACTGAAGGTTATTAATGAGTTTTCCTTGTCTATTTGTTGTAATGAAAAACTTGGAGTTTCTGTGATGCCGAACACTATCCCATAGTCATGTTAAATATCATAATGGTTACCCATTATGTGCAAAGGTTTGATGAGCTTCCAGATTGATTTATGTTGGGAAGCAGGAGTGGCATCTACTTTAGGAAGTACAGTACTCTGGAAACTCTACAAACTCTCTTATTAATGTACAGAAAATATGTTAATCATAGAAAAAAAAGTTCAGGTCTTTTGTGCAAAGCTTACTCTGAGCCATATTTGACTCTACAAGTCTTAACCAGTGCTAAATGAGACTAGTTAATCTCAGTGGTGGTTTCATCTATCAAGATAACTAGTTATATCTGGAGGAACATTCCGCACATCTCTCTTTGTCAAATGTGCTACATGAGGTACCCTAGGTTTGCTATGATGCTGAACCTTTTGCCTAGGGGGTATCAAATACCAGAATGGTTTCCCATTGTGAAAAATGTTTGGTGGAGCTCCCATTTGTAAAACAGTTTGGAATCAGGAGTGGCACCTACTTCCTAAACCAAACGCCTCTGGAAACTCTATGAATTTGGAGAAACAAAGAAAGCTGTGCAAAGGCATTAGGTCTTTTGTTCATAAAGTTGCTATGAGGCACTCTCTACTTGATGGCAATCAACAACAGCAACAACAACAGTTTCTCAAATAATTTCCTCAGCATAGTGAATTTCCTAAGGTATAGAGAAAGGATACAGTACTGATACGCACCTTTGCAAATCTTAAACTATGTAATGTTCAAGGACTGTAGTCTTCAATATGGATTGAGGCTCAAAAGCATGGAAACAAAGATTCTCATCACTGGGCCAATTGTCAGCATCATGATAGATGGTGAAGAGATTGAGATTGTCACAGATTTAGTTTGCTTGGCTCCACAATCAACACTCTTGGCACCAGCAGCCAGAAAATTAAAAGACATATTGTAATGGGAAAGATTGCTGTCAGAGACCTCTCCAAAGTACTGAAGAGCAATGGTGTCACTCTGGAGACTAAGTTTTCATGATACAGGCCATGGTCTTTGCAATCACTTGCTTTGTGTCAGAGAGCTGGACAATGACTAGGAATGAAAGAAGGAGAATTGATGCCTTTGAGCTATGGTTTTAGAGAAAAGTATTGAATATACCATGGGCTGCTAAAAAAACGAACAGGTTCATCCTAGAGAGGGTCAAACCAGGCTTCTCTTTGGAGGCAAGGATTCTGAAACTTCATCTGACACATTTTGGATATGTTGCAAGGAGGTACCAATCCTTGGAGAGGGACATCATACTTGGGAGGGTGGAGGGATGGTGTAGGAGAGGATGACACTCAATAAGATGAGTTGATTCAGTGACTAGGGTAATTGGGATAGGTGTGTTGGAGACAGTAAGATTGGCCAAGGATAGAGCAGGGTTTGGGACTGTTGTCCATGGGATCTCTGAGTCACAGGCAACTTGATGGCACATAACAACAACAACAACAAGAAAGTTCCCTTACCAATGCAGATATCACAACTTGACTTGCTGAAAGTGAAGTAGATATCAAATGCTTGCTGCAGAAGATCAAAGAATGCAGCCCTCATATGTATTACATCTCAACATCCAGAAAACAAAGATCTTAACTATAGGACCAACAATTAACATTATGATAGATGCAGAAAGGATCAAAGCTGTCAATAATTTCATCTTGCTTGGATCAACAATCAAAACCCTTGCTACTAACAATCAGAAAATTAGGAGATACATTGAATTGGGCAAGTCTGCTGTCAGGAACCTCTCAAAAAAAGCTGAAGAACAATAATGTCATTTTGAAGACTATGGTGCACCTGATGGGGACTATAATCTTTCTAACTAACCTGGTGTACATCATAGAGATGGAAAATGAATAAGGATTACCAAAGAATAATTGATGCATTGGAGTTGGAGAAGAATATTGAATACTCTATTGACTGTCAAAAGTACAAACAGATATGCCCTGGGAAAGGTGTGGTGAGAGTGTTCCTTGAAAGCAAAGATGGTGAAGCTTCATCTTTTATACTTTGGACATATAGCTAAGGCAAGGCTATTCCTTGGAAGAGGACATCATGCTTGGAAAGATGAAGGGTAATTAAAAAAGAGGAAAACCTCCAACAAGGTAGATTGACATGGTGACTTCAGCAATGGGTTTTAGTGTGTCAGAGATTGTGAAAATGGCACATGATAGGGCAGTGTTCAGATCAGCTGTTCATAGGGTCAACTCAATACAACCCTTTTTTCTTGGCAAATTTTTTGTTGTGTTTTTTAAAATGTTATATTGATTTATTTACAAATTTTGAATACATTGTTTTTCATAAATAATCCTTCCCATTTCCTTCACTCCTCCATCCATAAAGTTGTGCAACCTTATGATTAACAGCACCCACCCACCCACACCTACACATCCTAACCCCTCTGTTACCACTCTCCCCTCACCTTGGATCCTTGTACTCATTCTATAATAATAGTTTTATCCAGTTTGTGTTCTTGTGGAACTGAGTTAGTTCACTCAGCATAATGCTCTTCAGTCCCTCTCAAGTTAGGTGTAGGTAGTAATTTACAAAATCATTGCTCCTGTATGCTGCATAGTATCCCATTGTATGAATGTACCACAACTTCTCAATCCATTCATTTATAGTTGCACATCTGGGCTGTTTCCACGTCCTTGCAATGGTGAATAATGCTGCTATGAACATTAGTGTTTGAACATCTCTATTTGAACCTCAGTTCTCATTTTCTTGGGCTATATTCTGAACAAAGGAATACCTGGGTCAAATGGAATTTTTGTGTTCAGCTTTTTGAGGACGTGCCAAACTGCCTTCCAGAGTGTTTGTACCATTTTACAATCTCATAGACAATGTATCAGAGTTCCTATCTTGCCACATCCTCTGCAACATTTATTTATTACTGTCTTACTAAATTTTGCCACTGCTACTAGAGTGAGATAGTATCTCATTGTGGTTTTGATTTAATTTGTAACTTTTCTTCATGTATCTATTGGCCATTTTAATATCTTCCTCTGTGAAAATTCTCTCCATGTCTTTTGCCCAATTTTGTAATTGGGTTATCAGACTTTTTCTTTTGGAGGCCCCAAAGTATTAAACTTTTGTTATGAGACTCTTTTCTGAGATGGTATTGCCATATATTTGTTCCAAGTTAGTAGGTTTTCTTTTCACCCTGTTGGCAAAAGTTTTTGATGCACACAGGGATTTCATTTTTAGAAGGTCCCATTTATCAATTGTATTCTCTTTAGATTGTGTATTTCTGGCTGTATTTGGCAGTCTCTTTACACCATAGAATAGGCCTTCTAAGCTTCATCCCAGTTTGCCTCTTATGAACTTTATGGTTTTGAGCTTTACTCCCAAGTCTCTGATTGATCTACCTTGAGGTGATTTTTGTGTATAGCCTGATATGTAGATACTGTTTCAGGTCTCTGCAGGAAGCAGTCTAGGTTTGTTTGGTTTGTGTTTTTTTGTTGTTGTTGTTGTTTTGTTTTTTTACCAGCACTATTTGATAGCTTTGGTTTTCTTGTCAAATATCAGTTGACCGTAGATAGCTGGGTCTACTTCTGGGTTCTCAATTCTTTTCCAGTGGTCTCAGTCCCTTTCACTGTACAAGTACAATGCTATTTTGGTTACTACTGCTGTGTAGTAGGTTATGAGGTCAGGGAGTGCTATGCCTCCCACTTCATATTTCTTTCTCAGAAGCATTTTGCTTCACACAAAAGCTTCTAGGTCTAGATAGAAGTTTCACATGAGCACAACTAAGTGTTCTGGGATTCCTGTTCTTCTCAAAGTTGGAGATACTAGAGATCTCAATGTTAGAGATCCATAATTGTTCTCATTTCCATGATTATACGAAAACAAAAATTGCTGAAAATAATCCAAAATGGCTAGAACAGTAAATATGTATGGAATTGTCAGAAATTCAAGCTAGATTAAAGAGCCTGTGTTATCAAGCATATCATTGTTGATGTCAGATGGATACTGACTGAAAGCAAAGAATACCAGAAGAACTTCGATTTGTGTTTTATTGACTATGCAGAGGCCTTTGATTGTATGGATCATAACAAATTATAGTTAACATGGAGATAATACGTAGTGTAAAAACTTGCAAATATTAAGGCACTTGTAACTGACTTATTGGTTGAGTGAACATAGTAAGCCTGGGAGTGACCTATGAAAAGACAGCTGTGTTGTGAAGGTTGCATCAGGCTTGGGATTCTGCTTAAAATTAATTACTACTTTGAGAAGTACTTGAATGTGAGTGCTTATCCTCATCAACCATAGCAATACTCTCTTTATATCTCCCTCTAGCTCCTCTCTGGAAAGCATTTAGGACAAGTTCAGGTTAATTACATCAGGTCTAATATCCCTTGGGTAACCCAATATTATACAATATACAGACACTTGAAATCCAGTTACAATTTGGCATTCGGTTTATTTATTTTTAAATTGTTGCAGATGCTAAATAGGTTCAATAAGCTCTATAATAATTTAAATAACTTCACATTACAGTTAAAATAGTTCTGAGAACCTCCAGTAAAATATCAATTTCCCTCTGATTTGTTACTACATTGCATATTGTTCTCTATGAGACTATTAATTTTCCTGCCTCACAGTTGCTGTCCTCATCAGTCCACATTTATGTCCCTTAATTCTTTCAGATTCCATTCTGAACGGGCTAAAGCTCCCTCTGACATACCCAAGAGGCATCAGAAGGGCCAGATCTTGACAGGAAGCCAGGAAGATGGACCAGCCATCCATTTGTTAATGTGTCACACTCGAATTACACATGGCTGGCTGCAAAATTAAATTGCTCTTTCAGGATATCAGTGGAGACATAGATACAGCATTATAGCTCTGTGTTCCTATTGTTTTCGGATCAGAAAATGCTTTACTTGTGTACCCTTGCTAAATTGCGTTCAGTGGAAGTGCAGATTGAAAGGGTATTGATTGCGGCTTTTCCTAGGCCTAGAGTGGTTCTGTGATTTCAGAATTGAACATTTGGAAGGAAAAAGTGTGTTTCCAGCTTTGGCACCTGGAAAATTCCAGAAACTATTAAAAACAAGAGCTGATAATGACATGATGTTAAACTTCCTGGTAGTGATCTGTGCAGCTGTGTCGTTTCTACTCTTCCTAATCTAAACTGCTGCGTTCAGGCTTAATAATTATGCTATATATAATACTTGTGGCCTTGAAATAACAGTTACACCAAGATGAAGACCCCAATACATACAGCTTGATCAAAAGACAGAAAACAGTGGCCTCACATAAACAAACGTCATCAGCAAGAGAGAAACACAGATGAGTTCCCTGATGCGAACTTTTAGATGAAGTAAATTCTTACCAATTGCAGATGCATTCTCCACCACTTGCAGAGAATTTCAGTTGAGTCTGCATAAATTTCACAAGTGAATTAAATGAAAAATAAACAAAGTAGAAATAGAAAAATACCACTTATTAAGAAGGTGAAGTAGAAAGGGAGTTTGCTATCATCAATTATGTTTGGTGGTGATTCTAAGGTGAAGTGGAATTTTCTAGCAATGGGAAAGAAAGGAAAAAAGGATGATTCAAGTATACTCTATTGGCAGATGTTGATGGGAGAAGATAATGGTAGTCTAAACCATAATCATCTAACCATTGTGTGTTATCAGTTTGGGGAGCATTATTTAGCTTTCTCCAGCAAGTCTGGAGGTCTGAAGTGGAAGCAAAGGGGGATGAGGGGAAGGAGTTAGACAGTCTAAACTTTTTAAGCAATTGTCATAGAGGATGTGGTTTAGCTTCCTGAACTGATCACTATAAAAACTACAGGTCAGAATCTATACTCATATAAGATACAGCCATTGTCCATTTGAATATACATTCTCTCAAGCCTATTTTTTAGAATAGTTGTTTGGATTTAAATTCAAAAAAGCTTATAACTATAATGAAGCAACATCATAAATATCACTTATTAGAAGATGTTGGTAAAAACATCATAAAACATTTATTGTTAGTATTTAAGATTATTTGCCTGAGAGGCTAATAATATCAACATCCTAAAATGAGCAAGGCACTCACAGACTTCTCTGCTTATACCAAAGGGGGATTAAGTCTAAACAGCTCTAAGAAATAAATGAAGTAAAGCTAAAATGTGAGACATTGTTGTTGTTATGTACCATTGTTGAGTCACCTGTGACTCATAGTGACCCTATGTACAATAGCTCTGAACCCTTTCCTAAGCCAGTCTCACTGACTCCGACACACCTACACCCATTGCCCTAGTTACTGTATCAATCCATCTCATCAGGGTCTTCCCCTCCTGTGCTGTCCCTCCACCCTTCTAAGCATGATGTCCTTCTCCAAGGATTGGTCCTTCCAGGCCATGTACACAGAGTACGCTGCATTGAAAAACAAGGAACTCATGCAATATTATTTAAAATAGGTGATCCTCGAGGACATTATGCTGAGCGAAATATCTGAGTCACAAAAGGACAAGCTCTGCATAGTGCCACTGCTATAGAATGGGACTGACATCAGGGTTGGGGTAAGAATGAGAAAAACTGGATGAATTATGTATACTGCATTGAAACCAATAAGGGAGAGAACAGTTTAAAAGCAATATATTTTAGGGCATGATGATTATCATAAGAGTCCGGAATGAAGGTTGCAGAGTGGAGTATACTCGGGGTGGGGGGTGAGGGGGGATTGCATATCAATGAAGGAATTTTTCTTTTACATTTCAAAGAGAAGAGTGAACTGGGGGGCAGGGTGGGTGGGTGGAGAGAAAAGTGCAACAATGAATAAAATCCAAAATCTCTGTAAATGTTCATTGAAATGAATAAAAAGAAAAACAAAAAGTCGCAGCCTCCAAGGAGAAACTTGGTTTCACCCTCTCAAAGACAGGCCTATTTGTTTTCTTGGTTATGCATGTTATGTTCAAGACTCTTATCCAGCACCGGAACTCAAAGGCATCAATTCTTCTGTCATCTTATTCATTGTCCAGCTCTCTGATGTATTGCAAGTAATTGCAAAGGCCATGGCCTGCAGCAGGCACACCTTAGTCTCTAGACTGATATTGTTGCTTCTCAATACTCAGAAATGGTCCCCCAAAGCAAATCCTCCCAACAAAATTTGTCTTTTGATTTCCTGACTGCTGGTGCCAAGCATGTTGATTGTGGAGTTGAGCAAGCTCTAACTGTTAACAAACTCAATCTCTTTACTATCCACTATGGTGCTTCCAATTGGCCCAGTGATGAGAATCTTTCTCTTCTTGATGTTGAGCTTCAATCCATATTGAAGAGTACAGTCCTTGACTTTTTGTAGCAAGCACTTCAGGTCCTCCTCAGTTTCAGCAATCAGGGTTGTGTTATCTGCATAATTCAGGTTGCTGGTGAGATTTCCTCCAATCCTGATGCCACAGTCCTCCTCATAAAGTCAAACCTCCCGAATGATCTGTTCTGCATTTAGATTGAAAAGGTATGGAGACAGGACACATCCCTGATACACTCCCTTCCTGATTCTGAACCATGTAGTGTTTCCCTGCTCTGTTCCAAGGACTGCTTCCATTGTTGTTGTTAAGTGTTGTTGAGTCATAGGTGACTCATAGCAATCCTATGAATGAAAGACCTGGACACCTGTATAACTTTCGTCCTTTCTCCAGGTTCATAAGATTTCTGGAGGCAAGCTATTATGGAAGCAGATGCCACTCCTTCTTAGAAGCTTGTTTTAATAGGAGAGCTCCACCATACACTGTCCACCATGGGTAACCATTTTTGCATTTGACTCATCAGTGTCACAGGGTTTAGTTTCACAACAACCATGAGTTACCTCTGTATAGCAAGTGGACAGACCAGGGTTATATGACCTAGAATGTTTCACCACAAACAATTAAAGGCAGGCCTGAGGGTCACGGAGTAAAGTCACCCACCTTTGGTTTAGCAGCATGATTTTCTGTCCACTAGGCCAACTGATCTCTCTCTATGCTGTTGCTGTTGTTGTTGTTGTTGTTGTTGTTGTTGTTGTTGTTAAGTGCTATCGAGTCATAGGTGACTCATAGCAACCCTATGAACAAAAGACCTGGACACCTCCTGTATAACTTCCCTTGCCTGACCGCCACCAAAGGGAGCTGCCATGGTGACGCCAGCCATCCCACCAGTTGGCCAGCCAACTTCCAGAGTGGCATATCAATTACACATATATATTTAAGTGACTCCAGGAGCCTTGTGAACATTTACTTTTGTATTGATCGTAATGGTTGAGGGAGAAGCAGTTGCTAGGAGAAGATTATGGCTCATAGTGACCCCATAAGTATCAAAATAAAACTGTGCTCCTTAAGACTTTCAAAAACTCATTTTTCTGAGTGGTTCAAAACCTTTCTAAGTGGTTTTGGAAAGACATGAATTACTAACCATTAAGTTACATCACGTATATCAGCTGTTAGTACCACTCAAGTACTCTAGGGATTAATTTATTATGAAAGGAAGAATTTAGCAGAGTTGAGAAGAAAAAGATGTCAAGGAAGTCTTCAATCAGAAATACAGATCATGAAATTAAGCATAGAAGATAGGTAAAATTTATAAATGATTTTTATGAAAATAAAGAAAACAATTTAAAAAAACCTCCAAGTTTCCTAAAAATGTTTATGTTGGCATCATATATGAGATTTAGGCTTCATTACAGCAAAAGAAATTTTTTTTCTTGCAGTTAAATAAAAAAGACAGGCAAAATAAAGTATATAGGATACTGTTTTATATGTTAATATTGTTAACTGTTGTCTTGAAGTCAACTTAAACTCATGTATAACAAAATAAGATGTGTCCAGTACCATTCCTTTAAATTGTGGTGCTGGAGAAGAGTCTTGGATATACCATGGACTGCCAAGAAAACAAATAGGTCTGTCTTGGAGAGGGTGACACAAAGGTTCTCATTGAAGGCTAGGATTCTGAAGCTCTGTCATATTTGGGCACATGGCCAGGAGAGACCAGTCTTTGCAGAAAGGCATAATTCTTAGAAGGGTAAATGGACATGAAGACCCCAGATGAGATGGATTGATATAGTGACTGGTCAATTGGGGTTGGTCTGTTAGAATTAGTGAGACTGGCTCAGAACAGGACAGGGTTCAGAGCTGTTGTGTATAAGGTCACTATGGGTCGCAGGCTACTCAATGGCACATAATAACTGTGCCTACATGATTCATTGATTTTTTTAATATATTCATTTTTGTAACTTTGGAAGCTCTTATGGCCTTGTGGCAAGAAGATGCACTGCAATCCTGAAGGCATAAGTTTCGAGGCCACCAGCTGCTCCATGGGAGAAGGACACACAATCTCCTTCTATGCAATTAACTGCTTCTGAAAACTCATCAGGGGGTCAGTTATAGGTTGGTTCTGATTCTACAGTACAAAACAACAACATTTTAACTTTATGACAATCCATCTACTATACGAAGAACAGAGTATTTTACCTTTGCTTTTTCTAGTTTACCTTTCTAGCAATTCTACTTTAGAGCAGAAATGACATTCATTTCCTAAAGAACATGCCTCTGGAAACTCTATGAACTTTGAGAAACAATGATAGTTACAGAAAGTTTTCAGGTCTTTTGTTCATAGTGTTGCTGTGAGCTGTGCTCGACTTGACAGCAATAAACAACAACAAAAACAATCTTTTCTAGCTACTATTTTTTGTGATATCCTGTATACAGTTAGATGTAAGTTAAACAATTAAAAAAATGTCTTGCTATATAGAGAAAATGTTGTTTTGTACAGTCGAGTTGAAACTGACCCACAGCTGATCCTTCAGGGGGTTTTCAGAGGCAGTTAATCACAGTAGAAAAATTGTCCATCCTGCTCCCACAAAGCAGATAGGGGATTTGAACTATGACCTTTGGAATTATAGCAGTTTATTACCACTAGACCACCAGAGCTCAAAGAGAATGTATCTAAACAGGTGAAGGTATATAAATAGAGTTGAAGTAGTGAATTTTGTTGCAAATTTTTCTATTAAATAAAGTAGATTATTGAAATAAGGAAACAAAATAATAAAAGATATCATAAAGACTGTGAGATTCCCTAAAAGTGGAATAAGTAAGAAATGAAGTTGGCTTAGGAGATGATTGTGTTTTATTATAGCTACGTTTTTTGGAGGTAAAAAGACATTTTAAAAGGGTTACCACTAGTTTGCTGCATATCTTCTACTGGACTTTTAAATGTGAAATCATGACAAATATATCTTGAAAGGAGCTCAGGTGGCATAGTCTGTAGAGAGTTGAGCTCTTAGCCTGAAAGCTGCTTTTCCCTGGTAGTTCAAATCCACCAGCTGCTCTGCAGAGCAAAGATGGGTAATCTTGCAAGTGATTTATTGCCTTTAAATCCAATGAAGACTCAGTTATTAGTTATAATTTACATCATGGGAATGAAAGAGAGTCTTCTAGATTTGAAATATTTTCCAGTGGGAAACTTTGTAATTTGTAAATTGTTGTTGTTATTAGGTGTCATTGAGTCATCTACGACTTATAGTGATTCTAGGTAAAAGCCAGTCTCAATAACACTATCGCATCTAACCCCATTATCCTAGTTATCGTGTCAATCCATCTCATTTGAGGTCTTACTCTCCTGTGATGTCCCACCACACTTCTAAGAATGATGCCCTCCTCCAAGGACTGGTCCATTTGTTTATGTGTACAAAGTATGTGAGACAGAGCTTCGAAATCCGTACTTCCAAGGAGAAACTTGGTTTTACCTTCTCTAAGACAGGCTTGTTTATTCTCTTGGTGATCCATGGTATGTTTATGGTGCTTTTCCAGCACCACAACCCAAAGGCATCAATTCTTCTTCTGTTATTCATTTTCTGGCTTTCTTATGCATAGGAAGTAAATGCAAAGACCATGACCTAGATTAGGCACACCTTAGTCTCTAAACTGACATTATTGCTCTCATAATTTGGAAGAGTCCCTGACAGCAGATTTTTACAATGCAATTTGTCTTTTTATTTTCTGTTGTTGTTGTT
>NW_006399763.1:28672767-28675142 GCF_000299155.1 Elephantulus edwardii | reverse complement strand
GGTTGCACCATTTTACACTCCCACCAACAGTGAATAAGGGTTCCAGTTTCTCTGCAACCTCACCAACATTTGTTGTTTGCTGCTCTGTTAAATTTTGCTATTCTTACTGGGGTGAGAGTATATCTCATAGTTGTTTTGATTTGCATCTCTCTTAGAGCAAGAGATTTTTAACATATTGCAGTGACAAAAAGAATCCAGAGTGGGAGCTAAGAAAAACATTACTCTTCACAATAAATAATCACAAAATTAAATACTTGGGAGTCAATCTAACCAGAAGTACAAAGGATCTGTTCAAAGAAAATTAGAAAATATTACTGTAAGAAACAAAAGGAGACCTATAGAAGTGGAAGAATATCCCTTGTTCATGGATAAGAAGACTCATATTGTGAAAATGGCAATACCACCAAAGGCAATTTACACGTTCAATGCAATCCCAATACAAATACCAATCCCATTGTTCAATGAAATGGAAAAGGCAATCTCTAGTTTCATTTGGAATGGAAAGAAGCCCTGAATAGGCAAAGCACTCCTTAAAAATAGAAAAAAAGGTAGGAGGCATCTCACTCCCTGATTTCAAATCCTACTACACTGCTGTGGTGGTCAAGACAGCATGGTACTGGTACAATAACAGACACATAGATTAATGAGACAGAATTGAGAACCCAGAAATCAGTGAATCTACCTATGGTCAACTGATTTTTGACAAGGAGATGAAAACAGTTAAGTGGGGAAACAAAAGCCTTTTTAACAAATGGTGTTGGCAAAGTTGGAAAAATATCTGCAGAAGACTCAAGCAAGATCCACACCTCATTTCATACACAAAAACCACCTCTAGGTGGATCATGGACCTAGGACTAAAACCAACGGCTATAAACTTCATTAAAGAAAAGCTTGGAAGAACTCTAGAAGTCCTAATCCACAACATAAAATGTCTTCCAAGCATCCTGAAAAATCTACAACCAGGAGAAAATAAAATAGATGAATGGAACCTTGTAAGAATCAAATCCCTATGCACATCAAAAAACTTCTCCAACAGGGTAAAAAGGGAAGCCACAGACTGGAAAAAAGTATTTGGTAATGACATGTCAGATAAGGGACTTATATCTAGAATTTATAAAATAATTGAGCATCACAAAAAGATAAAGGTAAATGATCTAATTGAAAAGTGGGCACAAGGATATGAACAGACACTTAACCAAGGAAATATACTCCAATTTATGAAAATTTTTTTTAAAAAGGCATAGACTTTTTGGAATCTGAGCAATGGCCATTTATGAAGATTGAATGATAATGATCATTCAGTATACATTAGAATGTTCTTTCATTAGCTGATGAATCAAGACTTCATTTTAAAGATAATGTTCAGTTTAGAAGCGTCAATGGAAAGTATAAAGCTTTAAATTGTATGAAAATGAATACACAGCGGAGGAGGGACTGGCCGAGAAGTCAGCATGATAAATTATTTAAACATAATTAAAATGAGCAAATCAACTGTAGAGATTACTATTCATATATCCCTAATAAATAGCTGGTTATGTAGGAATATAGGAAAATATAAGCACAAATGATTTTAAAGTGAAAGCAATTGATTTCAATATTTCTTTCAAAGCATAATTACTGATATTAGAGGTACTTGGTGTAAATTTTACTGAAATACACTGTGTTGGAAAGAATTATGAGCATATAAATAATACAATAATTGAAAAATATTATTGAGAGAACTTATGGAACCATTTCTATAAGGATGAATCTTCTAACACCTATTAAAATGGAACTATTTTTCTATTTTTTGCCGGGCTGTAAGGAATTGGTGCAGTCTTTTTGCTTTATTCTAATGAAGTGTTAGTGGTTAGTGTATCTTATACATCTCTAAAGTGATATTCTCTTGTGGCTGCTTTTATGAATTCAATTTATCATTGGTGTCATTCAATTGAATTATGATATACCTTGTTTCGGTTTTCTTTGCTTGAATTTCATTAGTTTCCCTGGATCTGTGTGTTGGTATTATTCATACCTGGGAAATATGAAGCTGCATTTTTGCTCTGCTACGTCCTCTTTCCACCCTACTCTTCTACCTTTTGCAGCTATAGCTAAGTAACTTGATATTTTTCCACAGGCTATTGGTGCCTTGTTTAAAAGCTTTTTCGTTTAATTTCGAAAGCTTTGGATAGCCATTCTTCAAGCGTTTTTAATACTGAACTTTTTTAATCTTGTATACTCCAGATTATAGCTTTAGTATTTTCATCACTCATTTCTTTTGCTTGCATTATTATTATTTTTAAAATTAGGCATATTTTAGCAGTATTAAAGTCGTTATTTATCAGTCCTCATTTTTTTCTGCCATTTTTTCTGGTATTTGAGACATAAATCCTGGC